>NC_067400.1:322004898-322304898 GCF_016432865.1 Antechinus flavipes | reverse complement strand
TCATAGCCCACTAAGGGAATATTAAAATGTTAGAAAAAAATTGAGCCGCAGAGACAGAAAGTGGGAATATTAATGAAGGTGGAATGGAATTTGGGTGATGATATGGCGAAAGAGTGATCAGATAGTATAGTGTTCTTTTCTAAAATATAATCTTTCTCCGGGAAAAGATTTCTTGGGGAGCTTCTGGAGTCAGCCTTCCTTTCTGTTCCGAGTAATAATTACTTCAAATGCAGCCAGCTTGTTAAAAGTTCAGTCCTTTTATTGTCTCTTTCAAAATAGCCCCGTTAGCTTTCCTTGGTTCTGAGAACTCTTGTTGCTAGTCCTTTGCCTCTGCCAGCTTCAGTCTTCATCTCTCTGGGAATCCTGGCTCTGAATCTCTCCAACTAAATCCCGCTTTCTCCATCTCTCAAAATCTCTAGTGCTTGTCCTTTTATATGCTCTTTTAGAGGTGTGAACTCAAAGGTTGACTCCTCCTCCAAGAGAGTGGGATTGTGGGTTCTTGACTTGTGAATCTTCCGACTGAATCCTGACTTGTGAATCTCGAACACTAATGTGTGAACTGTTAAAGGTGTGAAAGATGTGAACTTTGAACTAGAGAACTGCTAAGCATGATGCTTAAATTAGACAACTGACTTATTACTTTGTAAGAATCCTAACAATATAGGAAGCAAGAGAAAATCATCAGGAAATCACGGAGAAGAGATTATTTAGGAAAGGTGGTTCATATCAGAAATTGCAGAGAAGTCAAGAAACAGGAGGATGGAGAAAAGGTCATTGTATTTTTTTTTTAAACTTCTCAATAGTATTTAATTTTTTCCAAGTATATGAAGAGATAGTTTTCCAACATTCACTTTTGTAATATTTTGAATTCCAACTTTTCCCCTTCCTGACAGCAAGCAATCTGATATAAATTATACATGTATAGTCATTTTATTTTATTTATTTATTTTTTATATAACTTTTTATTGCTAGAACCCATGCCAGGGTAATTTTTTACAGCATTATCCCTTCCATTCACTTCTGTTCCGATTTTTCCCCTCCCTCCCTCCACCCCCTCCCCCAGATAGCAAGCAGTCCTTTACATGTTGAATAGGTTACAGTATATCCTAGATACAATAAATGTGTGCAGAACCAAACAGTTTTCTTGTTGCACAGGGAGAATTGAATTCAGAAGGTATAAATAACCCGGAAAGAAAAACAAAAATGCAAGCAGTTTATATTCATTTCCCAGTGTTCTTTCTTTGGGTGTAGCTGCTTCTGTCCATCTTTGATCAATTAAAGCTCTCTTTATTGAAGAGATCCACTTCCATCAGAATACATCCTCAAACAGTATCATTATTGAGGTATATAATGATCTCCTGGTCTGCTTGTTTCACTTAGCATCAGTTCATGTAAGTCTCGCCAGTCTTCTCTGTATTCCTCCTGCTGGTCATTTCTTACGGAACAATAATATTCCATAACATTCATATACCACAATTTACTCAACCATTCTCCAATTGATGGGCATCCATTCATTTTCCAGCTTCTAGCCACTACAAACAGGGCTGCCACAAACATTTTGGCACATGTATAGTCATTTTAAACATATTTCCATATTAGTCATGTTATGAAAGAAAAATCAAAACAGAAGGGAAAACTCATGAGAAAGAAAAAGGAAAACCAAAAAAATGGTGAAAATAGTATGCTTATATCTCCATTCAATCTTCACAGTTTTCTCTGGATGTGGATGGCATTTTACATTCCAGGTATATTGAAATTGCTTTTGCATTGCATTATTGTGAAGATCCAAGTTTGTCATAATGTACCATCACATAATCTTGCTGTTGCTATGTACACTATTCTCCTGATTGTGCTCTCTTCATTCAGCATCAGTTCCTGTAAGTCTTTCAGTGCTTTTATGAAATCAGACTACTCATCATTTCTTAAAAATCAGTAATAGTCCATTCATTCATATACTAGAACTTATTCAGGCAATCCCCAATTGATGGGCATCAACTCAATTTCCAGTTCCTTAAGGTCATTGAATCTGGCAGTTAAGAGATCATTGATAATTTTGGAGAAAGTAGTTTTACTTGAATGATGAAATTAGAAGGTAAATTGCAAGCTTTGTTTTTCAATTTGATAGCATTTTATTTTTCCAGATACATACAAAAATAGTTTTCAACATTCTCTATTGTAAAACCTTGTGTTCCAAATTTTTCTCCTTTCCCTTCTTCCTTTCTAAGATAGCATGCAATCTAATATAGGTTAAGCATGTGCAATTCTTCTAAAAACATTTCCATATTTCCCATGCTGCACAAGAAAAATCAGATCAAAAAGGGAAAAAAATACAAGAAAGAAAAAAAATCAAACAGCAAAAAGTGAAAACCCTATACTTTCATCCACATTGAGTCTCCATCTCTCTCTCTCTCTCTCTCTCTCTCTCTCTCTCTCTCTCTCTCTGGATGCAGATGGTAACTTTCCATCACAAGTCTATTAGAATTATCTTGAATCACTTCATTGTTGAAAAGAGCCAAATCCATCAATTAATCATCAAATAATCTTGTTGTTGCTATATATTATGTTCTCTTGGTTCTACTCATTTCACTTAGCATCAGTTCATGTAAGTCTTTCCAGGCCTTTATAAAATCAGTCTATTTATCATTTCTAATAGAACAATAATATTACTTTACATTCGTATATTGTAACTTATTCAGCCATTCTCCAAGTGATGGGCTCAATTTCCAGTTCTTTGTCATTACAAAAAGGGCTGCCACAAACATTTTTGCACATGTGGCTTCTTTCCCCTTTTTTATGATCTCTTTGAGATATAGATCCATTAGATACAATGCTGGATCAAAGAGTATACACAGTTTGATTGCCCTTTAAGCATAGTTTCAAATTGCTCTCCATAACAATTGGATCCATTCACAATTCCACCAAAAATATATTAGTGTTCCAGTTTTCCCATATTCCCTCCAACATTTTTCATAATCTTTTCCTGTCATTTTAGGCAATCTGAGAAGTGTATAGTGGTACCTCAGGGTTGTCTGAATTTGCATTTCTCTGGTCAATAGTAATTAAGAGCACTTTTTCATATGGCTTTATAAACTATAAGATTTCAAGAAGTGAATAAGAGGAGGGAAAAAAAACAGTGAAGATAGTTTTCTCTAGTATTTGGCTGTTGAAAGGATAAAAGTGGTTTAGGATAATAATCAAGAGAGCCCTATTTTGCTATTTTTTAAACTGTGGCTTGCCTTATAGATAGACTTTTTTTTTTTATCCTTTCCATAACCTCTTTAAGGAGGTTTTAGATCTGTGGTCAAAGAATATTTACATCACTCTTATTATTATTCCAGTCTTATTATATAATTCCATATTGCTTTGCAAAAATATTGGAGCAATTCATACTCCAAGTGCCCAGTAAATAAGTATATTTTCATATTTTATTTTGCCAATTTGATGAGTGTCAAATGGAATCTGAATTGTTTAACTTAATTTCTCTAATCATTAGAGATCATGGACATTTTTTCATGTGGTGATAACTTTGGGTTGGTGGTTGTTCTTTTGGTTGTGTGGTGTTGTTGATGGGTTTTTTTTTTTTTTTTTGAGAACTTCCTGCTCTCTTCTTTTGTGTACTTAATCAGTTGAAGAATTTCAGATAAATTTGAGTCGTTTTTCTTAATACTTTTCTGAGAAATGTGAATTCAGATATTTATTTTCTTTAAATCACACAACTTGTTAAAAACTTATTATGGATATGAAAAGGTGCTCTAAGTCACTATTGATCAGAGAAATGCAAATTAAGACAACTTTGTGTTACCCACTACACACTTCTCAGATTGACTAATATGACAGGAAAAGATAATGATGAATGTTGGAGGGGATGTGGGAAAATTGGGACACTAATACATTGTTGGTGGAGTTGTGAATGGATCCAATCATTCTGGAGAGCAATTTGGAACTATGACCAAAAGGCTATCAAACTGTGCATACCCTTTGATGCAGTAGTGTCTCTACTGGGCTTATATCCTAAAGAGATCTTAAAGAAGAGAAAGGGACCCACAGGTGCAAAAATGTTTGTGGCAGCCCTTTTTGTAGTGGCTAGAAACTGGAAACTGAGTGGATGCCATCAATTGGAGAATGGCTGAATAAATTATGGTATATGAATGTTATGGAATATTATTGTTCTATAAGAAATGATTTCAGAGAGGCCTGGAGAGACTTACATGAACTGATCCTAAGTGAAATGAGCTGAACTAAGAAAATATTGTATAAAGTAACAAGATTATGTGATCATCAACTGGGATGGATATGGCTCTTTTCAACAGTGAGATGATTTAGATCAGTTCCAATGATCTTGTGATGAAGAAGGATTGTGAGAACTGTGTGGATCACAACATAGCATTTTCACTTCTTTTGTTGTTGTTTGCTTTAATTTTATTTTCTTTCTCATTTTTTTCATCTAATTTTTCTTGTGCAGCTAGATAATTGTATGTTATTATATATGCTTATATTGGATTTTACATATATTGGATTGCTTACCATCTAGGGGAGGGGGAAAAACTGGAACGCAAGGTTTTGCAAAGGTCAATGTTGAAGAATTATCCTTGCATGTGTTTTGAAAATAAAAAGCTTAAAAAAAACTTATTGTGGAATTGCGAAAAATAGAATCTTGTTATTCTAAAGCTTTTTAAAATACTTAATTGTTGACTGATTTGGTACTTAGGATTCAGCACTTTTATCTAGCTCTATCATTATCTATGTAACATGAATAGATAACTCAGTTTCCACATGTGTAAAATGAAGATGGTGGAATACATTATCTCTAATATCCCTTCCAGAATTTACATTTTCTTATCTTACATATAATTCTCAGTCATTCAGTGATGTCTCTTCATATTCCTTACTTGCAAATTATGTGAAGTATAGTATAAAATGATGAAAAGAAATAGAATAGGATCAGAGAAGATTAATGAGAATTCAGGGAGAATTTTTAGTTTCTTGATCTAGTCATATCAAAACCATTTATTAAGAGGAGCAAGATAGCACAGTGGATTGAGCACCGCCTCTCTGGCCTCAAGAGGAGATGAGTTCAAATGCAGCATCAGGCACTTGACAATAGCATTGTGACTCTGGAAAAGTCACTTAACATTGACTCACCACTATATTCCCCCTAATCCCCATAAAACCCCATTAACATACAAATGTAATAATGTGAATTTCTGTTTCCTCTAAAATTATAACTAGATTGGGAAACATCTGCTAATATCTGATAAAGAAATTCAAAATTTAGAGAATGACTCAAACTACACCATCTTGGGGAGTGAGGAGTAAATCAGGAGAGCTGTAGGGGGGAAAAAATTTATAATCCACATCTCCCTTCCTTGGCCTTTACCCATTCCCATCCCCCAACATACTTTCATACATATGGAAATCCTCCAGGCATAAATTGTAATGGTGTGAAATGAGACCTGCCCACTCTTTGGGTGTAAAGGAAAACATTCTAATGTATTATGCAGATCCTACTTTGACTGCTAGCATTAAACAATGAGTTATGACAAGAAAAAAAAGTCTGATTTCCTCCCTTTTGAAACTTTATTGCCATTCAGCTGGAAAAAAAAAAAAAAAAAAGGATTACTAGAAGAGTTCCTTCACAGAATTTGGACAAATTTTCTTTTTTAAACAACAAAATCATGGTGGTAATAGTAGCAATAGTAATAATAGTAAACATAATAGATAGTGTTCCTTTTCTTGAGAGTGTTTAGGAAGGAATATAGTTTAAAAGTTTTCTTCACATGTTTAATTTAATAGTTATGAGACAATGGGTCTGAGTTTAAATTCCATATATAATTCATGGAAATTTAAGTTATACTGAGGGTTAATCGTTTTAATTTCTGGTACTTTATAGAATGCATTTGAGAATTAATGATTTGAAAGTATATGTCTGAGAAATAATAGCAGAAATGAAGTCATGGTTTAGTGTTAATAAAATGAGTTGCTTAATTTGGATTTAATCTCTTATTTAGTCAGAAATGGAGAAAAAAGATAGACCCAGCAGTGGCCTTTTGAACTAAAAAAAAAAAAAAAAAAATTGAAATGGATTTTTTAAAAAACAAGATTACAGTATATTTAGTTCCAAGAACTTTATGTTAACACATTATCAGTTATTGCTCCTATTCTTTAGCTTTAGCTTGAAGGTGGGTTAATATCCTTTCATCTATTTTGTTTATATTATATCAGTGGCACAAAGGAAGATGCATATAAAACTGGAAGGAAGGTTGGTTAATTGTTGATAGAATGCTGTCATTCCTCATATTTCTTCCCCCTTTTTTCTTGCAGCAGCTTATTCCGTTTTGTCAATCAAAATAATAATCCTACTTTAGTATTTGATAAAATTTATAAGTAGTATAGATATCTGTCTTGTGGAAAAGGAACCTTACAAGATTTGAAGTAAGCAATTCGAAAGCCTTTGAAACAGGCCCTTAAGAATCTTCACAAATATTATCTATACCTTCTGATTAGGCCTGCTTTTTCTCAGGCTTCAGCATTTACTATTCGATAAAAGAATATCTGTTGTATTTTATTTTTATTGCAGCATTATTGCTTTAAATTTATTTTACATTGCAAAATTTAAGAAACACAATGTTTCAGTTATATACTTGAATTTATTGTTTCCATGAAAAAACATCACCTAGGTTTGAAATATCAAATCTGTGAAATCCAAGCTCTTTGTAAGTTGGGTAGACTTGTTATATTCAGTATCCAACTAGTACTTGGTGTATGTGACTACTTTGTGATCAATCTAGTTTAGGTATAAATTTAACTTACATGAGGCCAAATTTCATTTCTTTGCCTTTATTTCATTGAAAATTGAAATGATAATTTAATTATTATTATATTACTATTAATGTTCAACTTTATCAATTTCTGTGATCCAGAGTAATGGTATAATTTCCATATGTATGACCTCTGCCTCCTCATTTAGGAGAGAACACTATTATACTTATGTATAAAAAAGTAAGATTTTAAAAGAAATTCTGGTTAAAAAATGCTTTGTAAAAAATAAACACATAGTATAGCTCTTGATAAACCCAGAATCTGATTTGGAAATCATCTAAGAACCTGCTAGAGGATTTAACAAAGTGCAAAAACCTGCACAGGTGGAGAGCAGATAGCAAAAACTAAAAAAAACTTAAGGATGTTCCTAAAACTACTGACAATGTCTTTTGATGACAAGTTACTTATATACATACATATGGTGATTGTAATCTTTTTCTCATGGCATTGTATAAACCACAGAAAGTAGAAAGCATTTTCTCCTCAGGTAAGGAGAAAGCACAAGAAAAGAGCTGATTTTTTAAAAGTGTGACCTATAATATTGGCATTTTGAGAAAACAATTACAAATAATATTCCTTTTTGGGGGGCAGTTAGACCTTCCAAGAGAAAAAAAGGTTACTGGAAAATTTAGTCTTAAGTTTCTGAGAGTTATGATTAAAACAGGATATATTAAATATCCGAACCAAAATATCCTATTGGCAAATAGAAAAGGAAAAAAGGAGTAAAGGGATCAAGGGAGGGAAAAGGGGATAGGCAGGGCATGGGTAATGGCTTGAGAGAGAATTGAGGGTTCAAGAGATTAGAAGTCTTAGTGTAGACAAACATCAGAGTTTTGCAAGGGAAAGCAGACAGAGAAAAGAAAAGCCAATAAATTATTTGAATAAGAAAATTTCAGAACTTTTGAATGTGTAAGTGGTACATTTGTGATTGATGGCAAGATTAACGGTATGACTATCTTAGTGTGTGATTGAGGTGAAGTAAAAAAATTGTTTATATGAAATGAGAAAGTCAAGGAACTGATTAAGATTTTTGAAAGAGTTAGGATATATATTGATGTCCCCAAAAACATATTGCCTTATTAGCTGTATATACATGTAATTCATTCTGTATTTTCAGCTTTTTCACTTCTCCTGAAGTACATAGAATACTTTATGAGCCTCCAGAATCATGGTTGGTCTTTTTGTGCATCAGAGTTCTTTCAAAACTGCTCATCTTTATAGTGTTGATGTTAAAAAATAATTTATTCATCTAGATCTGCTCACTTGACTACATTAATTTATACAAGGCTTCCCAGATTTCTCTAAAATTATGTTTTTCTTCATTTCTTACAGTTCAAGAATATTCCATTACATTCATAAACCACAATTTGTTCAGGCATTCCTCAACCGATGAAATGTTAGTTTCCAGTTCTTGATCTCTACAAAAGTAGCTGCTCTAAATATTTTTTAATATATAAGATTTTTTTCATCTTCTTTCTTCTGTATTCAGTCACCCTTTCAGGGATTTATTAAATTGCTTTGTTGTGCTGTGCTTTAGCTTTCTTTCTGTTTTTCTTTTCCTTCTTTTGTGATTCTTATATTAGACTTTTTTGCATGTGTGAGTTCAGGGTTAACCACTTAAAATCATTTAAGTGAAAAAGAAGATTCTCCTAGAACAGAGGTATCACATTCATTAATCCTAATACTCTTGAGTCCAGCCCAAAATGAAGCCAAATAAAAATGTAATTGAGATATATTTAACAAAATAAATAAAAATATAGTAAAGCAAAACTAATGTTAATTTGTAGTTTTTTAAATCATTATGCTGCCTGCAGAGATCCAAGATCTGATGTGTTTGAGTTTGATTTTCACAACACTGCTCTAGAAGACCATAAAAATCTTACCTTACTTTAGGGTATAGTGGGAAACAATATCCTAACTCCATTCCCTACCCTTACCTCCATGCAAGTTTTGTTGCTGTTCAGATGTTTTGTGTCTGATTCTTTGTGACCCCATTTGGGATTTTCTTGGCAAAAATACTGGAGTGGTGTGCCTTTTCCTTCTTCAGCTCATTTTGCTGTTCTATTTCATGCAAATTAGATTAGTTTTTCTTTTGGTTGTCTCAAAGGACTAAAAGTTGTGGCTTTTGACATCATTTCCTAGTTGCCTTAGTATGTAAAACAACCATGAAGAATTCATGCCTGATTTGAAGACCTGGCTGGCTGAACACAATGAGTATCTTAAGAGATAGGAGAGCTTCACTTAGTTAAATCAAATGAGAGCATCCTCATATTAAATATCTTCCCATGCTATAGCTAAGGAAAGCTCCTTTTGCTAATAAAACTATTGAATATCATTTCATCCCAGTATTGAACCTAGAGTACTGGCCTAAGTCAGTCCTAACTTGGTATAAAACGAATTATAACAGAAATATGAAAACTGTAAAATTTAATATGTGATTCTCATTTTTCTTCTTGTATATATCAATAATTGTGTTTTTTTATTTGTGTGAAGTGAGTCCATTTAAAAAAACACAAATTAAATAGATATGAATTCCAAAGTAATCACTGTTCTTCAAAGTTCCTTAAGTCTGTCAAAATATCTGAAAAAATTGTGTGTGTGTGTGTGTGTGTGTGTGTGTGTGTAGATTAGTATGCATTTATATCTACTATTTTCTTAATGGTTTAGAGACTTTAGAGAAGCACATTTTTCATGTGGGCTAGGGAAAATCATTTTCCAAGAGTTTCCTAAAATTGAATGAAAACTTTGGTAGTGACTGATCTCAAAATGAAATTACAACTTCTTGGTAGAGAGATGGTAAATTATAGTTGCAGGATGACAATAGCTAATAGCTAACATTTATATAGTGAAATTTGAAAAGCTTTTATATCACTTAATCTCATTTGTTACTCACTACTCTTGGAGATAATGCTGTTATATTTTAAAGATGGAGAAGTTGAAGCTGAAGTTAATTGATTTACTTAGGATGATATAGTTAAGTGAGTATCTGAGAGAGGATTTGAATTCCCCTTTCCCTGACTCCAAAATCCATCATTTTGTATCTGCTGCATCACCTAGCCTCTGAGGTTTATATTTTCTAACATATGATGGCTAAATTGTTTGTTTCCCATTATGTAATGTTCTCTCTAAAATGTAATGTTCTTTGTTGAGGTTTTCTTGGGGTCTCTGGGAGCAGTCTTCATTTCAGTTCAGTAATCACCACAAGTACAGCCAGGTGTTAAAGTCCAAATCCTTTATTATCTCTTTCCAAGTCCTACTCCTTCACTTGGGGCTCGGATAGTTTTCTAGGGGCCTTCCAGAGGCTTGGTTTCAGTGGGGAAGCAAAGGAGGAGAGAGCCTGCCACCAAGGTGGTGTGAGATGGGATGAATCTGTCTGAGTTCAAGGGCTTGGGCTTGGGGTTGGGCTCCAGCCTTTAGCCTTTTAGTCTTTTAGCCTTCAGCCTTCAGCCTCCAGCCTCCAGCCTCCAGCCTCTAGCCTCTAGCCTTCAGCCTCTAGCCTCTAGCCTTCTATATGCTTGTCTCTGAATCTTTGAATCTCCCTGGCTGAGGTTTCTAGCTTATATGCTCCACACTGAGTACAAACCAATCATTATATCACTAGGAAATCATTATTTGTTGTAAGATTAAATCAATGCTAAACTAGATTTAACCATTGTCTCTTCAATTCCACTTAGTACCTTGTTTCAAGTTCTGGCCCATATCTCCTTGTAGCATTAAATCAATCATACTGAACCACGCTAAATTAGGTATCTATTGTCTCTATCAATTCCACTGACTTAGTACCTGGTAAGAATCCTTTGTTTCAAGTTTAGAGTTCTGGCTCATAACACCATGCAACATGTGGAATTTCATATGTTAAAGTAATTAAAATTATTTTTATATAAAACTCATAAGTTTTTGCAGATACTATCAATTAATTGTTTAAGTGCCTTTATTGTTTAAAATACTGTACATGATTTTTTTAAAAGCCCTAATTTTATAATTAATG
This sequence comes from Antechinus flavipes, assembly GCF_016432865.1. NCBI lineage: Eukaryota > Metazoa > Chordata > Mammalia > Dasyuromorphia > Dasyuridae > Antechinus > Antechinus flavipes. The sequence goes on along the minus strand of NC_067400.1, from coordinate 322,294,091 downwards.
TTTTAGCAAAATGAGAGTTTAAGAGATTGATTATAAATATTGAGAAATGTATTTTCCTTTCAGATCTTTCAAGAAATCGCCTGTCAGAAATTCCTGCAGAAACATGCTACTTTGTTTCTCTTGAGAGTCTCAACTTGTATCAAAACTGTATTCGGTATATCCCAGAGGCAATTCTGAATCTACAAGCATTAACATTTTTAAATATCAGGTAAAATTTTTATAAATTGCATTCATTTAATACCTCTTATAGATTTTCATTATCTTATAAATCTTGTCTTTACTTAAAACTACATACAGTACATTGCATTTTGGGTTTATATCACTTGTGTATACATCATCTTGTCTGTTCCAATAGTATTTCCTCATCATTTGTTTTTTTTCTTTTTGTCCAGGAAGTATTTAAATCATAGATTTCAATACTTTTCTCTCCTCAAAATTGACATCAAATGATCTAATTCTCTTAAATGATCACCATAGCCTTAGGTCTTAAATTAATTTTTTAATAAATTTCATCAACCAGAAAGAGGTTTGAGATTGTAATTCTCCTATCTGTCTGTGTATTTTGTTTCTTATTTACCTTTCTATATAAAAATTAGTGTAAACAAGAAATTCTGCTAGGTAATAAGTTATACAAAGTGGAATCTGTTTTTATGATTGATTGGCATATAAAAGATAATTAAAATTAACCAATTTTCAACTTCTGGGCTTAGAAATTTTAACTCAGGTTAGAATTACAGATATTTAATATGGATCTTTTTTTTTCTTTTAAAAAATAAGAGAGTCAGCTTGGCACAATGGCTAAAGGAATCATTCTCAAAACCAAGAAAATTTGGGTTCATGTCTTGCCGCTAATACATACTAACTGTGTGATCTTAGATAAATCAAACTCTCAAGGTTCTAGACAAATCTCTAAGATTACATGTTGAAGAAAAAATGCTAACCTGGATTGACTAAAGAAATCTTACTGGATGTTCCCTATATCAGTAATATAATAGGTTGAGACCCTATTCTTGTTTACAGCACTAAGCATCACTGAGGGCCAATTAAACTTGCTTGGCAAACTGTTTGTTTATATAAAGGGATTTCTTTATGGAAAATAGCATACTGCTTTTTTAAAAAAAAACAACTTTATATTATTTTGTAAAGAACCTTACAAATTTCTTTATATTTCTAATATTTTCTGTCTTAATTAAGATTATATTATATCTTTGCCAGCATAATGTGGTATGCGGAGAGCTCGACACAGACTTAGGAAGCCTAAAGTAGCTCAAGTCCTACTTCTGACACATGCTGGGTGACCCTAGTAAAATCACCTAATCTACCAATGCCAAATTGCCTCTCACAGGGCAGGCAAGCCAACCTTTGCTAAATCAGTAAAGGCACACTAAGGGAAAAATTGAGAGGCAGCATATGCCAAGAGAATAAAACTCCTATCACTTACCTTAACTGCCATTTCCTTTCAGATCTTGACAGGGACAACCAGATCCCCAAGCCTAACAGTTTTGGGAATAGTGGTGTCTCCCAAACCATCAGATCCTCTTCCAACCCAAACCGCATGGCCCTCTTAATGGGGAGGAGGCCCTTCTCCTTCTCTCTCTCTCTCTCTCTCTCTCTGTCTCTCTCTCTCTCTCTGTCTCTCTCTCTTTCTCTTTCTCTCTCTCTCTCTCTCTCTCTCTCTTTTTTTTAATAGGGCATTTATTTCTTTATTTATTTTTAAAAAATAACTTTTTATTGATAGAACCTATGCCAGGGTAATTTTTTACAGCATTATCCCTTGCACTCACTTCTGTTCCAATTTTTCCCTTCCTTCCCTCCACTCCCTCCCCTAGATGGCAAGCAGTCCTATACATGTTAAATAGGTTACAGTATATCCTAGATACAATATATGTGTGCAGAACTGAACAGTTCTCTTGTTGCACAGGGAGAATTGCATTCAGAAGGTATAAATAACCCGGGAAGAAAAACAAAAATGTAAACAGTTTATATTCATTTCCCAGTGTTCTTTCTTTGGGTGTAGCTGCTTCTGTCCATCATTTATCAATTGAAACTGAGTTAGATCTCTTTGTCAAAGAAATCCATTTCCATCAGAATACATCCTCATACAGTATTGTTGTTGAAGTATATAATGATCTCCTGGTTCTGCTCATTTCACTTAGCATCAGTTCATGTAAGTCTCGCCAGTCTTCTCTGTATTCCTCCTGCTGGTCATTTCTTACAGAACAATAATATTCCATAACATTCATATACCACAATTTACTCAACCATTCTCCAATTGATGGGCATCCATTCATTTTCCAGCTTCTAGCCACTCCAACCAGGGCTGCCACAAACATTTTGGCACATACAGGTCCCTTTCCCTTCTTTAGTATTTCTTTGGGGTATAAGCCCAGTAGTAACACTGCTGGATCAAAGGGTATGCACAGTCTGATAACTTTTTGAGCATAGTTCCAAATTGCTCTCCAGAATAGTTGGATTCGTCACAATTCCACCAACAATGTATTAGTGTCCCTCTTTTCCCACATCCCCTCCAACATTCCGCATTATTATTATCCTTGTCATTTTATCCAATCTGACAGGTGTGTAGTGGTATTTCAGAGTTGTCTTAATTTGCATTTCTCTGATTAATAAAGATTTGGAGCATATTTTCATATGGCTATAAATAGTTTTAATTTCTTCATCTGAGAATTGTCTTTTTATATCCTTTGACCATTTATCAATTGGAGAATGGCTTGAATTCTTATAAATTAGAATCAATTCTCTCTATATTTTGGAAATGAGAAGGCCCTTTTTTCTCATCACTATCTGCAGTAAATGCCTACAAGTGCCACCTGCAGGCAGTTGGACACAAGAGTCCTGGAAGTTGCAATATCCACCAGACCACTGCTGGTACTTCTAGTTTAACTCTACATCAACTGCTGGTGTTTGTTTCTATTGGGCTTATACCCCAAAGAGATACTAAAAAAGGGAAGGGGACCTGTATGTGCCAAAATGTTTGTAGCAGCCCTGTTTGTAGTGGCTAGAAACTGGAAAATGAATGGATGCCCATCAATTGGAGAATGGCTGGATAAATTGTGGTATATGAATGTTATGGAATATTATTGCTCTGTAAGGAATGACCAGCAGGATGAATACAGAGAGGCTTGGAGAGACCTACATGGACTGATGCTAAGTGAGATGAGCAGAACCAGGAGATCATTATACACTTCGACAACGATATTGTATGAAGATGTATTCTGATGGAAGTGGATTTCTCTGACAAAGAGACTTAACTGAATTTCATTGGAGAAATGATGGACAGAAACAGCTACACCCAAAGAAGGAATACTGGGAAATGAATGTGAACTATTTGCATTTTTGATTTTCTTCCCGAGTTATTTTTACCTTCTGAATCCAATTCTCCCTGTGCAGCGGGAGAACTGTTAGGTTCTGCAATTATGTATTGTATCTAGGATATACTGCAACATATTTAACATATATAGGACTGCTTGCCATCTTGGGGGGGGGAGGAGGGAGGGAGGGGAAAAAAACGAAACATAAGTGATTGCAAGGGATAATGTCGTGTAAAAATTATCCTGGCATGGATTCTGTCAATACAAAGTTATTACTAAATAAAATAAAATTAAAAAAAAAAAAACTCTACATCAACTGCTGCAAGAAAAGGGGCTATTATCCATTCCCACCAACTGCTTTTCACAGGGCCTGCAGGCCAGCTTAGCTAAAGCATCAAGACACCCTGAAAGAGAGATAAGAGGCAGAATGTGCCAGGCAAGTCAGACTGCAGCTAGCATCCTGACCACCATCTTCTCCTAGGCCTTGATAGAGACAGGCTAGGAGTCAGAGGGGCAGCTAGATGACAGAGAGGAGTAAGTGCTGAACCTGGAGTCAGGAAAAGCTGAATTCTGATCTGGCCTTAAGCCTACTATCTACAATCCTGGGAAATTTTGTCTGCTTCACTTTTCTCAACTATAAAATGGGAACTCATTTGTAAAATATAGTGCCAAGTTATTGTGAGCAGAGAATGAAATAATTTTTGTAAGTGTGGGAGGCGACTCCAGTGGAGATACAGGCTAGCAGCTGTTGTGCAGATTCATCTATAAAAACCCAGAAAAGGAAATTCTTTTTTTTTTAAAGCTTTTTATTTTCAAAATATATGAATAGATAATTTTCAACATTCACTCTTGCAAAACCTTGTATTCCAATTTTCCCCCTTTTCCCCCACCCCTTCCCTCATATGGCAAGAATCCAATATATATTATATATGTACAGTTCTTTTATACATTTCCACATTTGTCATGTTGTACATGAAAAATCAGATCAAAAAGGAAAAAAAAAAAGAAAATAAAAGCAAGTAAACAACAACAAAAAATGTGAAAATGTTATGTTGTGATCAATCTCCACAGTTCTCTCTCTGGGTACAGATAGCTCTCTCCATCACAAGGTCATTGGAACTAGCCTGAATCACCTTGTTGTTGCAAAGACCCACATCTATCAGAATTGATCATTGTGTAATCTTGTTGCTATGTACTATGTTCTTATTGGTTCTACTCACTTCACTTAGCATCAGTTCATATATGTGTCTTCAGGTCTTTCTGAAATCATCCTGCTGATTATTTCTTATAGAACAATAATAAGAATAGAAAATTCTTGTCAATTTTCTTGGTCATTACTGGAACTACTTCTACTAATAGATGACATGCCACTCTAAATCTAGATTCCAAATTGACTGTTCTTTTTTACAAACTTATAGGAAATGACTGAATATACTCAGCTAAACTTAATTACACTTTGGGTATAGTATCATAATTCATTTAGTGACTTTCATTCTTTCTAAATTAAGGACTTCCTTACCTTATTTAATGCCTCTCATTGATTATTTGATTCAATAGAGGTCTTCTCAAACCTGATAAATATATCAGGATAAAGATTATTTCAATAGAGGTCTTCTCAAACCTGATAAATATAATCAGGATAAAGATCATACTGTAAATGATATAGCAATGATTGATTGAGTCAATCAGTCCCTATCATTACAGATAATATGGTTAATAACTGGCCAAGATGAAAAAAAGAAATGTTACAAACAAGCAAGAATGGGCTACCACGTCATTTATAGGACCAGGTTCTGACATGGTTTTGAAAATTAAGGAAACCAGGAGTTAAAAGTTATGTCAGTGATTTTCTGTGAGGAATTTTCATTCTGAAGATTCAGTAGTTACCCAGAAAAAACTGAAGACTATTATATTTAAAACTACTGAAAATATTTCCTTTAACATTGCTTGTTTGGTGGCTAAGACATAGAGAAGTTGATCAGTGGAATAGGTTAGGTTCACAGAGCAAAATAGCCAGTGACTATAACAATCTAGTATTTGACAAACCCGAAGGCCCCATCTTTTGGGATAAGAATTCACTATTTGACAAAATACTGCTGGGAAAATTGGAAACTAGTATGGCAGAAAGTAGGCACACCTAACATTGTATACCAAGATACGGTTGAAATGGGTTCATGATCTAGACATAAAGAATGATACTATAAACAAAGTAGAAGAACATAGGATAGTTTACCTCTCAGATTTATGGAGGAGTGTTATGGGGCCAGAACTTGAAACAAGGTGCTAAGTAAGTGGAATCTAATTTAGCATTGATTTAATCCTACAATAAATAATGGTTTCCTAATGACATAATGATTGGTGTATACTCAGTGTGGGGCATATAAGCAAGAAGTTTTCAGGTCCAGAAGGACAATCCCACTAGAAACTTTTGAAGCCTCAGCCAAGATTCAGTTGAGGAGATTCAGAAGCCAGAGAAGGCAGTCGGGCAGAACTAAGAAAGACAGAGAAGTGATGGCAAGCTGTCCTATGGAGAACACTGAAACCAAGATCCAGAAGGCCTCCAGAAAATTAGCCAAGCCCCAAGTGAAGACTTTGAAGGAGACAGTAAAGGATTTGGATTTTAATCCCTGGCTGCATTTGTGATTACTGAACTGAAACGAAGGCTACTCCCCAGAAGCCCCCCAAGAAACCTGCTCCCAGAGAACATTACATTTTAGGGAAGAATATTATAGAGGAGGAAGGAATTTGAGACCAAAGAAGAATTAGAGATCATTATTGCTCATAAAATAGACAGTTTTGAGTGTATTAAATTAAAAAGTTTTTGTACAAATAAAACTATTGCAGACAAGATTAGAAGGGAAGCAATAAACTGGGAAAACATTTTTATATCCAAAGGGTCTGATAAAGACCTCATTTCTAAAATATATAATTGATTCAAATTTATAATAGTTCAAGCCGTTCTCCAATTGATAAATAGTCCAAGGATATGAACAGACAATTTTCAGATGAAGAAATTGAAACCATTTCTAGTCATATGAAAAGGTGCTCCAAATCACTATTGATCAGAGGAATGCAAATTAAGACAACTCTGAGATACCACTACATACCTGTTAGATTGGCTAAGATGACAGGAAAAAATAATGACAAATGTTGGAGGGATATGGGAAAACTGGGACACGGATACATTGTTGGTGGAACAATGAATCCAGCCACTCTGGAGAGCAATTTGGAACTATGCTCAAAAAGTTATCAAATTGTGCATACCCTTTGATCCAGCAGTGTTACTATTGGGCTTATATCCCAAAGAGATCCTAAAGGAGGGAAAGGGACCCATGTACAAAAATGTTTGTGGCTAGAAACTGGAAACTGAATGGATGATTTCAGAGAGGTTTGGAGAGACTTAGATGATGATCTTAAATGAAATGAGTAGAATCAGGAGATCATTATACATAGCAACAGCAAGACTATACAACAATTAATTCTGATGCACATGGCTCTCTTCAATATTGAGATGATTCAAACCCTTCCATTTGTGCAGTGACGAAGAGAGCCATCTACACTCAGAGAGAGAACTGTGGGAACAGAGTGTGGAACAAACATAGCATTTTCACTCTCTCTTTGCTTGCATTTTGTTTTCTTTCTCAGTTTTTTTTTTCTTCCTTCTTGATCTGACTTTTCTTGTGCAACAAGATAATTGTATAAATATGTATACATATATTGGATCTAACATGTATTTCAACATATTTAACATGTATTGGACTACCTGCCAGCTAGGGGAGTGGGTGGGAGGAAGGAGGGAGAAATTTGCATCAAAAGGTTATGCAAGGTTCAATGTTAGAAAAATTACCCCTGCATATGCTTTGTAAATAAAAAGCTTTAATAAAAAAAAAATTACTTGTTTGGTCAGTGATAGAAATTTTGTGATCCTAGCTAAAATGTTTATAAAAAGTAAACATGAAAGATAATCAATATACTATAAGTCTCTGATTTAGTTTTATCAGTGTTACTAATATGGTATATTTTGTCTGCTGTTTTTTTTAAAAGAAAATTTATAAAAAGTTGCCTCTGAAATGATCTTTAAAAAATTTATTAAAGATTTCTGAAATGAAAGGATTTCTGAGACTGACAGATATTTTTGATACAGAGGATATCACGAAATGGTGATTTTGAAGAATGTTCTGCTATTCAAACAAATGAGTCATTTGGGTTTTTCATTTATTTTTGCTCAGTGGAGTATTTGAAATGTAGAGTAAAATGCTAGAGATAATGGAAGAATTAAGTAGCATGAGTCTTTTCATGTTTAAAATCTATTCAGAATTCTAATTCTAATTCTACAGTTACAGTGTAGTAGAAATATTTCTTGTTTGGAAACCTTAGAACTTAGGTTTAAATCCTGATTCTAACATTTAATATTTTAATATGACCTTGAGGATGTCATATATAATCTTTTTGGGCCTTAGTGTCCTCATCTGTAAAATGAAGGTGGTGAATTAGATGATCTCTTCCTATGTTTAATTTTGTTTAATTGTTTAATTTTCCGGTCCTACTGGTGCTACTTTATTTCTTTATTTTCTCATCACTGATGTGTTAACTTGGAGCAAAGAACAGGGGAAGAGGGAAGAAAAAGGAAAAAAGAAGAGTGGAATGGGAGTAATTGTAGAGAAAGTGAGGGTAGTCTTTTTACCTCTAATTTTTGCCTTTTCTAGTCCATCTATCCAGCATACCAAGTACAAAATCATTTTTCATAAAACATTGCTTTCTGTGTCCTACTTACTTGCTCAAAAACCTTAATGGCTCCCCATTATTTATAAGATAAAATTCATATTCCTTTGCTCAATATTTAGTATCTTTCAGAACTAGATCCTATTTTACCTTTCCAGTCCTAATAATGGGATACCTATTATTTTCCTCCATGAATTTCATGGTACACACAAACTAAAGTACTTACTATGCTTATTTAATTTTTTAAAATTAAAGCTTTTTTTATTTTTCAAAACATATGCATGGATAATTTTTCGACATTAACTCTTGCAAAATCTTGTGTTCCAATTTTTCCCTCCTTCCCCCAATTCCTCCCCCTAAATAGCAAAAAGTCCAATATATGTTAAACATGGTAGAAATACATGGTAAATCCAATATATGCATATATATTTACACAATTATCTTGCTGCACAAGAAAAATCAAACCAAAAAAAATTGAGAAAGAAAATAAAATGCAAGCAAACAACAACAAAAAGAATGAAAATGCTATGTAGTGAACCATACTCAGTTCCCACAGTCCTTTCTCTGGGTGTAGATAGCTTTCTTCATCACAAGACCATTGGAACTGATTTGAATCATCTCAATGTTGAAGAGAGCTACATCTATCAGAATTGATCATCATATAGTCGTCTTATTGTTATGTACAATGATCTCTTGTACAATGCTCATTTCACTTAGCATCAGTTCATGTAAGTCTCTCTAGGTCTCTCTGAAATCAGCCTGCTGATCGTTTCTTATAGAGCAGTAATACTCCATAATATTTACCATAACTTATTCAGCCATTCTCCAGCTGATGTGGTACCACTCGGTTTCCAGTTTCTTGACACTACAAAAAGGGCTGCCACAAACATTTTTGCACATGTGTGTCCCTTTCCTTCCTTTTAAGATTTTTGGTATATAGGCCCAATAGATTTGGTATATAGGCCCAATAGAAACACTGCTGGATCAAAAGGTATGCAGTTTGATAACTCTTTGGGCATAGTTCCAAATTGCTCTCCAGAATAGTTGAATCCGTACTCAATTTCACCAGTAATGTATTGCTTTCCCATCTCTGTGCTTTTGCTCATTCCATTTTCCCCACCTTCTCTTCCAGATCGAATCTCTGCTTCAAAGCTTTGTTTACTAACTTAACATGGAATTTTCATTTACTCATTGTCCATACTGCTTTATAACTGGGATTCTTCTCTTTAAAAAAAAAAAAAAAACTTAAAAAAATTTTTTGAGTCAAGGGGATACATATTCATCTCTCATCACAGCCAAAAGTGCTGCAGCACCTCATGGGCCTGATTCTGGTGATACAGATAGAAGTTTTAATCTGCTCCAGTTTTCTAACTTAGTTTGATTTTTCTTCCCATAGGCATTTGGTGTTATGCCACAGTTCTCTTTAACTGTCCTGACTCAGTTTCCTTGTACAAGTTTCCCTTGTCTCAGTCTCCCTAATTACTCCCCTAAGCTGTAAATCTCCCTCTGGTCCATGAAGGCTGAGGACCAATTAGTCTAAGGTTATAAATTGTTAGCCCAAGCAAGATAAACAAGAGAGTAGACCTCCTGATTATCTTCTGTCCTCAAGAATTTATTATATCCCTCTAAAATATTCCAAGATATTTCACTGACATCTTTATCTCTGGGTATTTAGACATCCTGTCTCTGGGTTTTTTGGTTTATGGCCTTGATAGGGGCTTTCCCGCTCTTTCCCTCTTCTTTGTCTCCAAAGGTATTTAAGAAGTTGGGGTTCCTCCATTCATTTGCTGGAGAATGGCGTCTGGCGAGTGGATACTGGACGCTGGATTCTTTGAGATGGCAGTCTCTTCCAGCCCTGGGACCAACATGAATTCCTTGGTCTCAGTATATCTTTATCTCTGTCTGACTGGATAATTTGAGACAAGAGTCCTGTCCAGTCAATCTTACTCTCCCATTAATAAAATATTAAAAACTCTCTAATCTCTCTCCTGCCTCAGTTTCTCCGGCATTACACTGGTAGCTCTTATTTCCCGAAGGTTCACCATATTATTACCATTTTAGCATAGACATTTAGTCAGTTTTACCCTTATTGCAGCTCAAATCTAGAACTGAAGGAATATACCAAACTAAGTTCACAAATGTTTATTAATCAACTGTATGGGGGTAAAAATTAGAAAGGTAAAAGGCAATTCCTGCTCTCAAGAAACTGATAATCTTTTCTTGTGCAGCATTATAAATGTAGAAATATGTTTAGAAGAATTGCACATGTTTAACCTATATTTAGATTACTTGCTATCTAAGAGAAGGGCAAGGAAGAGAGAAAAAATTATAACAAGGTGTGAAGAAGCAGGAATGAATCTTGAAAAATATTTTTGCATGTATTTTGAAAATTAAAAAGCTATTAGTAAAAAATTTTTAAATTAGATATGCAAATTTAAAAAAAGAAAGAAATTGTTAATCTAATGATAAAGACACAATTGGGAATGACTTCATAGAGAAAGCACAGAGATAAAAGAAGCCTAGAAAAGGTTTCTTGCACAGGATGGGACTAAAGAAAGACTGAAACTAAGAAGTGTTAAGTGTAAAGTAGAGACAAGGAAAGAGAGAGAAAGTCTGGTTTGGGAGACAGTCAGTGAAAATGCCTGATCAGGCATAAGTGGAAGGAGAGGGCCACTGCCTCACAGAGTTTTCCTCAGCATCCAGGACAGTACATGTGTATCGGCACACACAACTAGATGTTCTCTTAAACAATCCTATATTGTTTCATTTATCACATTGTTAATTTTATCTCCTCATTTACATCCTCAGCTATTTCAGGTCAGATTGCCATAATTCTTTATCTTATATAGCACCCTATAACAATTTCTTTTACATGTAAGACAATGGATGAATGGTAGAAGCTAAAAAATAGTTGATTTGCTTTTGGAGACAGAACTAGCTAGACAGCTATTCCTGTTGTGTGAATAAAAGCACAGGAGATCAAATAGTAAGTTCTATCTATACAAGTAAGTTTTTTGCAGCCAACATGGAGTAGCCTCAAAGACAAATTTTAAAAATTAAATTGAGAGGCAGCTAGATGGCACAGTAGATAGAAAACCAGCCCCGAATTCAAGAGGACCTGAGTTCAAATCTGCTCTCAGACACTTAACACTTCCTGGCTACACATGTGACTCCAGGCCAGTCACTTAACCCCAACTGACTCAGCCAAAAAAAAAAAAAAAAAAAGATTAAATTGATATTTGATTCAATAAGCATCATCAAGATATCAAACTTGTGAATAAAACTGAGGTATTGGATATAAACAGACAAAAAGTGACAGATCCTATCTTTAAGGTATGGCAATTAAAAAGGTTCAAGACATAATTTCTGAGTAATTTAATCATTTTATATTTATTAATAAATCAGTGGTCATTTGAATATCTCTTAGACCAAAGACGATCATGGCTGTGGGCTTACAATTTTATACCTTTCGAAGAGTAATTAGTTGTTGCCCAGGGTGAGAATCAATACTGATTGGTTAACATTTAATAAGAGAGGAGCAGCTAGGTGGTGTAGTGGATAGAGCATCAGCCCTGAAGTCAGGAAGACCTGAATTCAAATGTGTCCTCAGACACTTAACACTTCCTGGCTGTGTGATCCTTGGTGAATCATTTAAGCCCAATTGCTTTGGCAAAAAAAAAAAAAAAAAAAAAAAATTAAATAAAATAAAAGAATGAATATTACAATCGGGATCTGATTGTCATTCTTGGTCAAAGAGACTGTCTCTATACCCAGACTATCCCTAGCCTTGGGCAATCTACCCAAACCACCCAAACTTGAGTACTCTACTAAGAAAGTTAATCCAATCTTATTATCAGCAGTGTCTTTCAGGAGACTGAACTCTTTAATATTATGACTTAATAATAACCAACAAATCATTGGTTATTAATAATAATTTCTCTCAGGAGGCTTATATTTTAGTGAAAGGAGAAAATATATAACATGTATATAGATAAGTAAATACAAGATATTTTGAAGTTGGAGAATGCAAGAACAACTGGGAGAATTAGGGTAGCTTTCCCCTAATAGATGACAGTTGAACGAAGCCCTAAGGGAAGTATGAATTTAAAGAGGAGAATGGTGAAGAGTTATATAATGGCATGGGAGGATGAGGTTTTGAAAAGTAGAGAAACCTGTGCAAAAGGGTGGACCTGGGAAATAGATAATGAATTCTGGGAACTGGTAAGATGCTAATTTAACTGAAATGGAACATGGAGTGCCTTATGAAGAGAGAGTGTGATTAAGGTAGTTCAGAACCAGGACTTTTAGCTGAGGGTATTTTAAACTGAGAAGTTTGTATTAAAAGCAATAGAAAGCTATTGCAGATTCTTGAACAAGGAATATTATCAGACTTTTGCTTTAAGATTATTTTAGCAGCTTTAAGATACTCTTACAATGATCCAGGCAGGAATTGAATGAATTCATTCAACAAGTATTTATTATAATGAGAGCCTGAACTAGATTGCTAACTATGTGAATAAAGAGAAATAGGTGAAAGATACATGGAGTTCAGATTGTATTTGGCAACTGACTGAATATGATGGGAGAGAGAAAGTAAAAAGATGAGTAGGACTCTAAAGTTGTGAATTTGGATTATTAGAGAATGTTTTTATTCTTGTAGAAATGAAGGATAGTAGCACTTTCAGCCAAGATGGCGGAGAGGAGGCACACTGCTGTGTAACCTCCGCGCTTTTCTCTCAGAAATGAAGGATAGTTGGCAGTTTCTCTCTCTCTCTCTCTCTCTCTCTCTCTCTCTCTCTCTCTCTCTCTCTCTCTAAACAATAATGAGTTTTGTGAAGTCTGAGATGCTTTTGGAACACTGAGAAGATATCCAGCAGATGATAGGCAATGAAGGGCTGAAACTCAAAAGCAGTAGATATGTAGATTTGTGAGTTAGCTGCATATAGAAAGTATTTGAAACCTTATAAATTGGTGAGATCACTCAGAGATTGCAGAGAGAGATAGAGATAGGAGGAGAGAGAAAGTCTAAAACAGAACATACAGGAACAGGTACCCACATTTGATGGACATAAAATGTCTTCTCTTTGAAGGAGTAGTGACGAACAAAATCAGGAAAGAACATTATCACCAGAACCTAAAAAAGAAAGAATACTAAAGTGGAAGCTAATAGTTAGTTAATAGTGTAAAAAGCTGAAGAGAAGTCATATATTATGAATATTGAAAAAAGGACATAAGAATGAACAGATAGGAGATCACTAGTATCCTGGTAATGAGCAATTTGCTTCCTAAGAAGCCAAATTGCAAAGATTTTAGAAGTTAATGGGGAGCTTTTTCTAGAAGCTTGGCTTTGAAAAGCAAGAGAGATTATACAGTAGCCTGAGAGGGTTATATAGGCATGAAGTTTTGTTTCATTCTTGTGCCCTCAAAGCATAGCACAATGCCTTATCATGTAATAAAAACATAATGATTTTTTAAAAATTTAATTGATCTGTGGTATATGAATGTTATGGAATATTATTGTTCTGTAAGAAATGATCAGTAGGATAAATACATAGAGGCTTGCAGATACTTACATGAACTGATACTGAGTAAAATGAGCACGACCAGGAGATCATTTTATACTTCAGCAACAATATTATATGATGATCAATTCTGATGGACGTGGCCCTTTTCAACAATGAGATGAACCAAATCAGTTCCAATAGAGCAGTAATGAATTGAACCAGCTATACCCAGTGAAAGAACTCTGGGAGATGAGTATGAACCATTACATAGAATTCCTCTATTTTTGTCCACCTGCATTTTTGATTTCCTTCATAGGTTAATTGTACACTATTTTAAAGTCCAATTCTTTTTGTGCAGCAAAATAACTGTATGGATATGTATACATATATTGTATTTAACATATACTTTACCATATTTAACATGTATTAGTCAACTTGCCATCTGGGGAAGTGGGTGGAAGGAAGGAGGGGAAAAATTGGAACAAAAGGTTTTGCAGTTGTCAATGCTGAGAAATTATCCATGCATATATCTTGTAAATAAAAAGCTATAAAAATAATAATAATAAAGAAAAAGAGGAAAAAATTAATCCTAAATTTGACAAATTCAAATTTAATTTTAAATTTGATTTAATTCAGAATCTGGTCATATTTGTAGGCAGTGGGCAGAAGCAGTAAAGTTGTTGAAGGTAAAAGTATGAAAAGAAATTAAAACTTGGCTAATTACTGATAATACATGTATCTTTACTGTAAAGCATTTACTTTTTAAATATTAGTTCCATGTAGAAGCTATGCATCTTATATTTAGTATATATTGTCAAATTGTGAATGTGAATTATTTTTCCTTTGGTGGTCTTCTCTTACTGCTTCCTTTTTTCTTTTCCATTTAGTCGGAATCAGCTTTCAACATTGCCAGTACATATGTGTAATCTCCCATTGAAAGTCTTAATTGCCAGTAACAATAAACTGGTCTCTCTTCCTGAAGAAATTGGACATCTCAGAAATTTGACAGAGCTTGTAAGTTAATACTTTATTTTGATTGTGAAATCTACATATGCTGTTCTTTATATATGAAAATTTATTCATCTGGAAAACACAAAACCTTTGAATTTTGTTTTCAGGATTTGTAATAGATTTTTATCTATTGAACCATTATCTTCTTAATTTTTTTTTCCTGTGACCAGTGATGGGTTTCTTTTTTAAAAATAGGCTAAATTGAGGTTCATCAAAAAGCTAATTGGCTCACTAGTAGGATCATAGAATTATAGATTTAAAACTGGAAGGAAAAGTTATCTTTTCCATTCTGCTCATTTTACCATGGAAGAAACTGAGTTCCCAAGGCCATACTAGATAATACATTAAAAAAAGAGCATTTAAAACTATTTTTGGGTCTTTTCTTCATTAGATCTATGTTCTAACTTAATGGTTTGGATTTTTGTGAGTTATAATTTAGTAGGGGTTTTCATTTTCAAACCCTGAATTTGCCACTAATATATCAGATTTTTTTCAAATATGATCTACTAATATCACTTTGCTCAGAGGCCCTTATTTTAGCCTATGGTACTCCGGGGAAGGTTATGAACTCCTCAGAATAATGTTTCTAAATGCATAAAACAAAACATATAGGAATACAAAGGAAAACAATTATGTTGAAATATAGATATCAAATCCTAATTTAGATGAGGGATTTTGGTTAACTGTTATGACTGAATGTGATGAGTTCTAGATTTGGGGATTTCTCCAGTCAGGAAACCAAATGATGAGGTCTAGATTTCGGGGTTCCCAGTCAGGGAACAGAAAGATGAGATTAGGGTTCCTGGTGGTCAGTCAGGGAGTTGAATGATGAGATTAGTGGCAGGTTTGGAGTTCAGGGAACCAAATGAAGGGGTTTGGCTCCCCTAAATCTCCTTAGGATTCAGCACTTGACAGGGAGTTGTGCCCTTCTGGTGGCACAGAGGTCCTTTATAAAGGAGTTTACGAACCCACAAAGCTGGACTGGTAAAAAGAAGTTTATTATCGGCATTGGGAAGTTAGCCTTTGCTATGCATGAATAGAAAGGCTGAATTCCTTAGTGGCAAGGTCTGACAGATATAAAATTTCTAGCAGAGAAATCCCAACAAAGAGGTATAAAGTCTTGTTAGGGAAATAGGTGAGAGAGTTAAGAGAAGGTAACAGTGAAAGAGGCAGGTAGAGGTTGCTGCTATGCCAGAGATGGCATATTAAGTCCTCTGTAAGGACTGAGCCCCAAGTTGGCTCTTTTTATAATAGAAGCCTTGGCTACAAGCTGGGGTTTGCTCTTGATGAGGGTGTGTTCAGCTTGAGGTGGAATTTGAATAGGATTGAAGGAGTGTCTCTATATTTGGTCTTTAATTCAATAGGAAGCTTAATCAGTAGTGAGTGTTATCAATGGGGGTGATAGATAAGGAATGAAGCTGTTTATCCCATTTCCCTTGGGCGGGGTCTTTTACAGAGGCTAGGATTCAAAGAGAATCTGTCCTTCAAGGAGTTTTAGAGTTTCCAGGAACCCCCTTATCAAATGGATAGTTACTATCAACCCAAGGTCAGAAGACTTTATTTTTGTCATCTATAAAGCAGTATAACAATATTTATATCTAGCATACAGGGCTATCAAGGGAATCAAATGAGATCATGTATGTAAAGCACTTTGCAAACCTTCAATCTGTACAAAAATATTAGTAATTTACTTTTTCATAATGTTGTAGTTGTAGAAGAAAACAAAAAACTTGTTTCTCACTGAAAAGCAGGACTGTGAGGGGTGCATGGCATTGGAGTCAGCAAGATTTAAGTTCAAATCAATCCTCAGACATTTACTAGTTGTATGACTGAACAAGTCACTTAAACCTATTTGCCTCAGTTTCCTCATCTATAAAATGAGCTGGAGAAAGAAATGGCAAACCACTCCAGCATCTTTGCCCAAAAAATTCCAAACAGGGTCGTGAAGTGTCAGACACAACTGAAATGAACGAACTACAGCAAAAAGCATTCCCGGTTTATTTATTTTTGTGAAGCCATTGGGATTAAGTGATTTGTCCAGGGTCATACAACTAGGTGTTTGGTATCTGAGGCCACATTTGAATTCAGGTCCTCTCGACTTCAGGGCTAATACTCCCCGTTTAATATGGTTGCATTTTTAGAGTCTTCATTGTAATTTTTTCTATTTATCTTCCTTTTAAAGTGTCCATATACATTCCTGAACTGCCATTATAATCATAAGCTAAAATGAAATTCAGTTCACTAGCATTTAAAGAAATGTTGAATATGATGAGCAATATAAGTTACCTCACAATTGGTTCACATTTCTTCATTTAAATTCAGAAAATAGGAACATATTTGTAGACTTGGAAAGAATCCATCTCAGTGTTCTCTTAGACATTTTTTGATGTTTTTACTTTCTATATAACTTTGCCATTTATTTGACTTCTAAAAATACTTGAAACCTAATACAAGTTTTACAAAAGACCAGTTCATGTAAACTGTGTCTGTTTTGTTTCACATTTATGTTCTTTCACAAGTTTTGCAGATAAATTGAAATATCTTACCCAAATTTTTTCTATTTATATATGCTTTAATTAGCTACTTTGTGTCCTACTATGAAGTTAACAAAAAAAACTGAATTATCTTCAGTCTTCTTGGAAATAACTCTTAGTTTCAGGGGTGGTGGGGCATAATATAGCTCCATAACTTTTTATGGAGTACTTGAGGCTGTTTCATAGAATCTTTATCCTTTAAAAATATATTTAGAGATTCAAGTTCATTAAATAATAAAGAGACCAACTTGAAATATACAGTGAATGATGGACATAAAAATGTGTTTAACTCATCTGGCCCAAATCTTTGACTTCATATGGAGTTTTACAAAACTAAAATGTTTTTGGCAAATTTTATTTTAAAACTTTAGAGGAAGACATTCTAAAACCTCCTCTTAATAATCTCTCTCTTTTTTTTTTAATAATTTCTTGATTGACATGACTATAATTAACTTATATGCTTTGTGTTGCAGTTAAAGATGATTTCTTCATGTTATATCATATTTGAAATGTTAAATTTAGTTAACAATGAATATCTGCCCTGTGTAGAACACCACTACACACTTGAATTCTGTGTGCATCCTTTTAAAAAGCTAAATTTGATGGTTAGAAGATCAAACTAGAAATTAAAATGTGTGAGCTCAGTTAGGCTCTTACTATTTAGTGTGATCACATTTCTCCAATATCTATATAGAAAAGTCAAAATAACATCTATTATCTCAATAATATTGTAAAAGACACTTTAAAGCAAAAACAAGTTTAAATTTACTTAATTATTTAATTCTAATTTAGCCCAATGAACTTCTTGACAATAGGAACCTTTTAAATAGTATCTATATTATTTCACTCTTATACTAATGGGCTGGCATTTCTTGGTGACAATTTGAAATTTTATTCACCCAAATGACTTGCTTATGGTATACATACAGTATATGAGTATGAATCTGAAAATGGTTCTATCTACTTTCAAAATAATATAATATGGATTTTTTTTATCAGTCTTGGAATCTGCATATGAAGGTTAATTTTTAGGGGTTTTTTGGTTTTTTGGTTTTTTTTTTTTTAGCATTTTGGGGACCATGCCGTTTGCCCAAATTATTGTAGTTGTGATGAATCTATATCCTAGCTGTTATCCTAATGCTTCATGTTTGGAAATAGATAGTATTATTAAGTATAATGGTAATGGTTGGTATCATCAAAAGTAAATACCAGAACAAACTGAAAATTAAACAGATTTGATTATGGAAACAAGAATTTTTAGGAATATTAAAGATTTTAGAGGTGATTTATGTCAGTCCATTCATTTTTCATATAGTTTGATGTAAATAAATTGCTAATACTCAATATTTGTTTACTTTTTATCCTTTTGGCATAGGACGTGAGCTGTAACGAAATTCAGACACTACCTCCCCAAGTTGGCAATTTGGAGTCTTTGCGGGACCTTAACATCAGAAGAAATCATTTAATGCGTTTACCTGAAGGTGAGGGAAAAAAAAATATTTTGTTTTGACTTTTAAATATATATATATTTATAAGCTTGTAACACTTTATGAAAATACATTATATCTTAAAATCTTTAGCCTATTTTGGTTAGTTTGATGTTTGGTAATTCCTTTTACTGCATCATCTTTGTTTTGGTTTGCCAAAGTTGATGCTCCTCCATTTGCATGAAGAACTACTGAGAACATTCTAAAAGTTAGAGACCAATAAAACTCATCTCAGGTAGAAGTTTGATGAAATTTAATAAGTGCAATGATCCCCTAGCATTGAAATTTTATAGAAATGCTTGGGGGAAATGAATGTTACTTTTGATTAAGAAAGTTTATGACATAATATAATATACGAAAATTCTTTGAGAAGATATATATCTCATTTCAATATTTTATTATTATTTAAGTATTTATTTGAATGTGTGTACATAGTATGCCTAGCTATAGGAACTATAGGTGGAACACAGGGAAGTATACACAAAAATCTATCTATTTCTCAAGTTGCAAAAGTAATGTTTCAGGTCCCTCTTTGTCATGATCAATGAAATTACAATTTCCAGAATAAATTCTTCATTCTGAAAAATACAAAAGCTAATTGGTTATTTAACTGAAGTTTATTTAAAATTTTTTAAATAAAGATGGAATGAAAATTGAAATAGATCAATAACCGGGTGGGGGTGGGGAGGGAACAGAGATGGTTAAGGTTCATCTTTAGTCCTTAGAAACTGAAGTCATAGATTGATCTAGACCCTTATCTTGTATAGAGCTTGATTCTTTTATCAGTGATCTTATCCAGGGAGGAATTTCATTAGTTAAGAGTATTGATAGACCTTTGGACTTTCTGATTTAAAATTCAAAAAAACTCTCAACATGTCTAATACACATAACCTAATTAAACTACCCAAAATTCATGCATTTCTTCTGTTTTCTCTCTCCTTGCCCACCAACCGATCTTTCTCTTCATCCTATCTCTTGTGGGACTTTAGTTTAATGATCATTACTTTAGGAGCAAGGGATATTGAGAGCATTCAGTAGTGCTGACCTACTGGTACCTTTGTTCCTTGATCAACAGAAACTGATCCCTTCCTTACAGTCTTCTCCTGCAATGCATTTTCTTTAAAGAGTAGCTTATTGTTTAAATAAATTTTGATTCTGCATAATGATTGACTTAAAGCTTTATTTAGGTGCCAATTCTAGTTTGGGTAAAAAATGAATATAGTGTTACAAGAATGTATATTCATGGTCATATGGTTTTAGTTCTTTGGGATTTTAGATTGAATTGACTAGCCATTTCCATTTTTCCCCCATACATACAGAGCTCGCCGACTTGCCTTTAATACGGTTAGACTTCTCCTGCAATAAAATTACTTCAATCCCTGTTTGTTATCGGAACCTCAGACACCTACAGATGATCACCCTAGACAACAACCCCCTACAGTCTCCTCCTGCACAGGTGAACTATTGTAAACTGTACAGAGGATAGAATTTGACATTTAGATTATTTCCATTTAAATTTCTTTTTAAAATGAAGTCTTTAAGAAAAATTGTGTTATCATTTAGAAAGTTTGAATAGCTAAAAGTGGGACAATCTCTTGATTTCAGTCTTTTTTCCCTTTTTCTACTTCCTTTTCCCCTTTTCCCAGTTTCCTTTCTTTCTTCTTTCCTACTTTACTTTTTCTTCTTCACTTGGAATTTTTTTTTTGGAAATGTAATCAAAGTATTTTATGAAGGAAGAGAAAATTGTGCTCTTCAGTTTTCTGTGTTAAAATGTCCATTTATTTTATCTAGCTATTATTTTTGTAACTATGTTTCAAAAATGATCATTTTATAATTTAGTAGAGCAAAAGATTGACCCTTTGCTCAACAATAGTGACTAAATATAATTTATTCTATAACTTACAAATAAAATACAATTCTGAATTAATCTTGCATTTATTGCAGCATTCTATTAGCTCTCATAGTATTTGCCACAATATAATAAAAAAAAATTCCAGAATTGAAGTTATAATTGCTGTTTACTCTCTGCTCTTACACATTTCTGGTTATTTTTAAAATTGGTCTGGCAGCTACAAATCTCTGTGAAATATATAGATGGATTGTTTCAAAAAATGTAAATCAAGACAACTCTGAGGTACCACCTCACACCTCTCAGATTGGCTAATATGACAGAAAAAGAAAAATTAAATTTTGGAGACAATGTGAGAAAATTGTAACACTGGTGTATTTTTGGTGGAATTGTGAACTATTCCAACCATTCTAGAAAATGGACCATTTGGAACTGTGCCCAGAGGGTTATTAAAAAAAGGGAAAAGGACCTACATGTACAAAAAGGTTATAACAGCTCATTTTGTGGTGAGAAAGAATTGGAAAGTGAGGGGAATGCCCATCAGTTGAACAAAGTATGGTATATGAATGTAATGAAATACTAATATGCTATAAGAAATAATGTGCAGACAAATTTGAGAAAAACCTGGAAAGACTTACAGGAACTGATGCTGAGTAAAACGGGCAGAATCAGGAAAACTTTATCCACAGTAATAGCAATATTGTACAATGATCAACTTTGATAAACTTAGCTTTTCTCAGCAGTATAATAATCTAAGAGAATTCCAAAAAGCTCATGTGGAAAATGCTATGCGCATCCAGAGAAAGTATTATGTAGTCTGAAGGTAGATGGAAGTATACTATTATTTCACTTTTTTTTCCCTCTTTCTTGTGATTTTTCCCTTTTGTTCTAATTCTTCTTTCACAACATGAATAATGTGAAAACATTTTTTAAAGTGATGTTGAAAACTATCTTATAATAGAAAAAATAAAATGCTATTAAATGGGGAGAAAATTTTTTTTATGTGTGTAATAGTCCCAAAGAATTTAAATTTTCACTTTAAAAGCATGTAGCTCTTGATATTGGTATGGTGTACATTATTCTTGTTCTCTAATAATTATTCTTATTAATTATATTAATTAATAAAATTATTAAAATTGAAAATGGCAAGGACCTCTCTTAATATGAGAGAAATTGGAAATGGCCTTGGGGCTGGAAATGGGGGGGGGAGGTAAGAGGAGAAGAAACAACAAGCATTTATTAAGTGCCTTTTGTGTGCCAGATGTTGAACTAAGCACTTTACAAGTTTCTCATTTAATTCTCAGAACAACTCCTAGAGATAGGTGTTATTTCCCTATTTTAGAGTCGGGTGTAAAGTGAGGCTGGATGAGATCATGATTTGTCTAAAGTCCCATAGCTAGTGTCTGAGTATAAATTTAAACTCAGACTTTCGTGACTTCATGACAAGCACTATTCATCTTGCCACCTGTACCTCTGAAGTCTCAAAAAAAGTGCAAATATAACTTGAGAAGAAATATTTAATAAACCGATTATAGAAAACAAGTTAGTGCAAGAATAAACACTTTAAAAATAATTTTCTTTATGAAAATGTCTGGCCCACATAAGTATATATAGTACCATGGAAATTTCCAATGCACAAAAATAGCCACTTTTTAAATTAGACACTATGCAATTAGTAGAATATCAGTTTAAAATTAGAGATTCTATGATAAGCAGGTTACTTTCAGAAAAATCTGGAAAGTCCTGCATGAATTCATGCACAGTGAAATGTGCTGTATATAGCTATATTGTGGGATGATCAACTGTGAATAACTTTTCAGCAATACAATGATTCACGACTACTCTGAAGGTGATAAGATGAAAAATGCTCTCCATACCTAGAGAAAGAACTGAGTATGTCTGAATAAAAATTGAAGCATTTTTTAACCTTATTTTTCTTGAGGATTTGTGTGTGTGTGTTTATGGTGGGGAATGTTTTCTTCTGCAACATGACTTTTTATGGCAGTGTTTTACTTGACTTCAAATTTATCTTCTCAGTAGGGCAGGGAGGGAGGAAAGGAAAGGAGAGAATCTTGAACTTTGTTTTAAAAACAAATGTATAAAACAATTTTACATGTAACTGAGGGAAAATAAAACATTGAATAAAAACTAGAATTCAAATACTACTAATGATGGATAGATATTTAATATTGTTTCATTTTCTACATTTATAAATCAAAGTTAGTAGAACTGCTTAATTGTTGAAACATATTTGATACTGTAACATGTAATGTGAGAACCAAATATATATATCTACACACACACATATACCAATTTTCTATTAAAAACATACCACCCACCAAATATTTTCTTATTTTTAACACTAAAATTCATTTTTTGTAATTTTTCTTTTAGCTTGCATATATAGAAATGACACTTTTCCCCCTCCTTGTTTTAAATAAGGCAAGACTGTAATAAATTAGTACTTTGGATAAGATGTGACCGTGTTCTTTGTTCTTTCTTTTTCTCTAGATATGTATAAAAGGCAAAATTCACATATTTAAATACCTGAACATACAAGCATGCAAGATTGCTCCAGACTTACCAGATTATGATAGGAGGCCTATGGGATTTGGCTCCTGGTAAGATTTTTCTTTAATTTGTTGTGATCTACCACTTCTTACTATAGAGTAATAAAAATTAGATCAAACTATATATGGCTTAAAGCACTTTGCCTTTGCCTCGTTAAGTTGTCTAAATTAAACATACCTCTTTAGATTGTCTAAATTGGATAAAAATCTAGTAACAGGAAAAATAAAACAAAGAAAGACTGAATAGTTTACTAACTGCAAATGATAACCTGTCTCAACACTTTCCTTATCAGAAAGCATTTAAGTTCAATTGGATGTGGACTGTTTTGGGAACTGATCAAAGGCAGCTACCAAATAGTACAAAGAGAATTGGTCATTTATCAGGAGATCAGTGATCTAACAACCGCAGATATCTGGAATAATTCAGTAAACCAGGAAGGAAGCCAAAAAAAGCTACTAAGAAGACTCGTGTGCCAAATTTGCAAGAGATGCTTAGTTCTTTACTCGGCGCTTTCTTGCTCTTATATTGTATCTAAAGACAATTCTAATATTTCAAATTACCAGTAACATCAAATTAAAAAAAAAAATTATTAGAGATAGCCAGCTGGCCACGTGGAATAAGATAGAAAAACTATCAAGTAAAAAATTTTATCTCCTTTCTCTTTTTAATCTATCTTTTTTAAAAAATACTTTTTTTCTTTTATTCTCTACTGTTTTGTTACCTTTTTTCTTTGTTATAGATGTGTTCAGATTCCCACTAGATTGATGACCTTTTGAAAAAAGAAAAACATACTTATCTTTGATGCTGTTACTCCTTCATCTTTTTCCTCCTTTCTTACCTCCATACTTCTTTTAAGTTACAAAACATACTAGCCATATATTTAACAACAAGGAAATCTTACATCTCTTAATAGCACTCAAAAAATGGCAGGATCATCTTTATGACTTAGTAACTTTATACCTTTCAACTATTTACACATGCAGTGATATGAAACTTTTTCGTTGTTTAGATAATGTTTAGATACCATAAAAGAGAAAGATTCCAGCCATGAAATCTATGAAAAGATGGTGGAATTCAGAGTGGAGAGAAAAATTTTAACAGTAAACTTTTTATGACCAGAGGTCAGGGGATAATACTAGCATCATTATATAGGAATCACTCTTAAAATTAACTCTGTAGAAGTCTGTAACATTAGTAGCAGCTCAAAGCTTGGCACCATTAACCATTATGAATCCAGATAATTCTATTTACATAGAACTATGCCACAGTTTAATGTGATGCTCAAGATAAGAAAAATACCTACAAAGCTAGTGTCCCAAAGATGATGATTATCTGACACCAGGATCACTTCCTGTTTGAATAGAGAGCTGTAATGAGACAGAATTGAAGATGCTTCCTTTGTACTGAAATACAGGAAGTTTCTTCATAGGTCTTTCCTTTTGGTTTTGATGCTTTGAGTAGTGTAACCAACAGCAACAAAAAAGTGGGTCATAACACAAAACCACAAAGTCTTCATTAGGACAAATGAGCCAATATTTCAACCAAGATCTGCTAGGAGATAGAAAAGAATACAAAGGAAAAGGATAAGATACAAGACAGTACAAAATAATTATAAGCAAAATACTTTTCCTGATCCAGAAGCAGAAATTAAAAAGGAAAAAAAAAGAAAAACTAGAGCAAAGAGCTAGAAATTAAGGAGGTGCCCATCAGTTGGAAAATGGTTTTTAAAATTATGGTATATAGCACTAGCCCTGAAGTCAGGAGGACTTGAGTTCAAATCTGATCTCAACCATACATTTCCTAGCTGTGTGACCCTGGGCAAATCACTTACTCCCAGTTGCCTTAGGGAGAAAAATTGTGGTATATGAATATAAGGAAATATTCTTTGCGTGACAAAATCATAAAAATTGTGATTTCAGAGAATACAGAGCGATATACATGCTGAGTGAAATCACCAAAACCGGGCAAATCGTATATTGATGAATAATATCTTTTAAAGAGAAACTGCTTTGTAAGACTTAAGAACTCTGATCAAGGCATTGTACAGCCATTTCTCCAGAGCATCCTATCCACCTCCTGATGGATAGATGATAAACCTAAAGCATAACCCAAGACTTGTAGTTCAGACATGGCCACTTTGTATGTTTGTTTTACTTGACTTATTTGTTGAAGGGTAGTTTTTGCCCCACCTCTTTTTGACTGAGTGAAAGAGATCTTTATTACCATCTGGGAAAATAGCATGTACACAGTGGATAAAGAAGATATATAGAGTAATTTTCAGTGGTATTGGGGAGAGAGCAATTCATTTTCATCCATTTAATGAACACTTACTTTCAGATATTGTTTAGGTACTGGCTGGGGATGCAAATACAAAAATGCAAATCTTTATCTTCAGGTTACTTATGTCCTATTGAGTAACTAGCTTTTACACAAATATGAACATGCAAAACATGTAAAGTAAATTCAAAGTAATTTCACGGGAAGGAGAAAAAACCTGTCTGATGGAATCAAGACAATAACCTCTTTAGGAAGTAGCACCTGATCTTTGAAGGAAGTGAGGTATTTTTGCTGAGGCAATTGCGGTTAAACTTGCCCAGGGTCAAACAGCTAGGAAGTGTCTGAGGTCACATTTGAACTCAGTTCCTCCTGACTTCAGGGGAGGTGCTCTATCCACTAAGCCATCTAGCTGCCTCAAGTGAGGTATTTTTTGAAACAGTCATGCAAAGCATTCCAAGCATGGAAGATATCCTGTACAAAGGCATGAATGTGTGAAGTGGAATGATATATATGTGGAAACATAAGTAAGCCAGTAACAATAAAATAGTTTTATTTACTGAAGTGTAGGATGCGTGGAGTGGCAGAATAATATTGTGATGAGTTAAGAAAGACAGGTGGAAATGAAATTATGAAATATTTTAAAGAACTTTTGATTTGATTTTTTAAAAATATTTTATCTTGAAGCAATGGTGAATGGTTAAGTAATATAGTAATATTGTGCTTTAGGAATTCCAATTTAGCTACAATGTAGGACATGAGTAGGGGAAGATAAGAGACTGGAGGCATGGAGATCAATGAGGAGCTTTTTCAGTAGGCAATAGAGAGAAAGGGATGGATGCCAGAGATATTGTGGAAATAGAATCTACAAGATTTGTCACCTGACTAGTGGTTCTTACTCTTTCATTATTCCTTTTTCTGTCTTTACTGGTATCTACTAGTATTTAATGGTATATACAGGGGTTATATTATGAAAGTTTTTGAATACTAAATAGAGCATTTGTATTAGTTGTAGGAAAAATAGGAAGCCAGTAGAAATTATTGAGTGGGGGAATAACATGATGAAACCTGTACCTTAAGAAAATCACTTTTTAACTGAATAGAAGATGGATTAGAAGTGGAGAAAGACTTGAGACAGGCAGACTTATCAACAGACAATTGCAGTGGTCCGGGAAATTTACAGGCCTTGGCAACAGATTGGATTTGAGGACATGCGAGAGAGAAAGAGTGAGAAGTCAAGATGATTCCTAGGTTGTCAATCTGAAGAACTGGGAGGATTGTGTTTCCCTCTATAATGATAGGAAAAATAGGGGGGAAGCTAATGATTTCTGATTTGGACATGTTAAGTTTTGGATGTTTACTGGATATCATTTCAAGATACATGAAATACAGTTGGAGATGCAAGACTGGGAATCATCAGAGAGGATGGGCAGAATTAAAGATTTGAGAATCATTAGTGTATGAATGGTAATTAAATCTTTGGGAGCTGACGAGGGAAGTAATATGGAGGGAGAAAAATAGAGGGCCCAGAAGAGAATACTGAGGGATACCTATGGTTAGAAAGTGTGATATGGATGAGGATCCAGCAAAGGGGACTTAGCAGGAATGATCAATTAGTTAGAAGGAGAATTAGGACAGAGTGGTATCCTTAAAACTTAGGAGGAGAGAGTGATCAACAGTGTCAGGCTGCAGAGAGATCAAGAATAGGATTGAGAAAAAGCCCTTAGATTTGGCAACTAAGTGATTATAGGTAACTTGGAGAGAGCAATTTGGGTGGAATGATGAGATTGGAAGCCAGATTGTAAAGGGTTAAGAATATAGTGAGAGAAAAAAAATGGAGGCTTATAGATGATTTTTTCTAGGAGGTTAGCTGTAAATAACTGAAAAGATGTAGGATGACAGTAAGTATGGGAGAATCAAGTGAGGTTTTTCCAGGATAAGGGAGACATGAACATAGATATGGACAATAGAGAACCAATAGACAGAGGCTGAAAATAGATGATAAAGAGGAGATGACAGAGGGCATAGTCTGCTAAAGAAGATGAGATTGAAAGGAATTGTGTAATCAGATAGAAAGGTGAGCCTTAGTAAAGAATAAGAACACCTCATCATGGGATTCCTTTAGGAAGAAATAGAAGCTACCTTAGTGATAGAAGAAGAAGAGGGAACTCAAGAGAGAAAGACCTCAATTTTTTATGTCAAATATAAGGCAAAGTTCTCGAGTCATTGGGGGAAAGGGAATCATGGAAGGTTTGAGAAGGAAAGAAAAGATTTGGAAGAGTTGATGTGGAGAGTAGGATAGTGAGTTATGCATAGTAATATTGCCTATGAGAAGGGAGACCCAATCGAAGTTAAGTAACATTAACATGTATGCCCTATAAACATACAAATTTGAATGAACTATATCACTTCAAGTTCAGTGGTCCTTAAACAGATCCATCTTTTTTCTAAAACTTGTTCTTCTTCATGACTTCCTTATTTTTGTTCATTGTGTCAGGTCCCCAGTCATACTTAACAAGCTCAGTTAAACTCCTTCCTCTTTCTGTTCCCAATTATCCAAAATTTCTTAAAGTCTCAGGGATAACATAATGTTAAATGATACATAAAACATATTCCTGCCAAAAGTGTTTATTACTGTCATGCAGGATGCTCAAGTGAAAAAGAGGATTCCCTGTAGAGTGTGAAATTTTATAGTAGCTTTTATTTGTAAATGACATTGTATTGATTGTATCAAATCCTTGGATATATTATGGTCTTTTCGATTAGATCTGCAACCACTTGAAAAGCTGTCTCCTAACAGTCCATAAAATAAAGCCAAATAAATGCCTGTGATATATATTTGGCTAAATAGTTTATAGATAGTCCATGAAGATATATATTTTGAACAGATGCAATAAATTTACCAAAATTGAATAGAAGAAAGAAAATGGGATGGATTGCTTTTGAAAAATGATAGAGCTCTATAAACAATCCCAGTATGTTTCCTATTGTTCTAATTCACCATTAAGCAAATTCTGGAACTCCACATGATATATAATTAAATTTGAAAATCATCTAAAGGATGCCTTCTTGAACAAGTTATTAAGCAAAAACAATAGAGCATAAATAAAATAGAATCTACATTTATCCTTTTGGGTTATAAATACCTATTTGATCACTTTTATGTATTATGTACTATTCTGTATTACTTTTATGTATTCTGTTATGCAGTTTCACTTTCTTATGAAAACATGAATACATTTTCTATTTAGACTTACACATTAAGGATATGTTTATCCAATTTGTAAATATTATGAAATTGCATTTGGTTTGCTTTCTTTTTTTTTTTTTTGGTACGGTTTTTTTTTTTTTAATTTTTATTTAATAATTGCTTTATATTGACAGAATCCATGCCAGGGTAATTTTTTTACAACATTATCCCTTGCACTCATTTCTGTTCCGATTTTTCCCCTCCCGCCTTCCACCCCCTCCCCTAGATGGCAAGCAGTCCTATATATGTTGGATATGTTGCAGTATATCCTAGATACAATATATGTTTGCAGAACCGAACAGTTCTCTTGTTGCACAGGGAGAATTGGATTCAGAAGGTATAAATAACCCGGGAAGAAAAACAAAAATGCAGATAGTTCACATTCGTTTCCCAGTGTTCTTTCTTTGGATGTAGCTGCTTCTGTCCGTCATTTATCAATTGAAACTCAGGTCTCTTTGTCAAAGAAATCCACTTCCATCAAAATATGTCCTCATACAATATCGTTGTCGAAGTGTATAATGATCTCCTGGTTCTGCTCATTTCACTTAGCATCAGTTCATGTAAGTCTCGCCAGTCCTTTCTGTATTCATCCTGCTGGTCATTTCTTACAGAACAATAATATTCCATAACATTCATATACCACAATTTACCCAGCCATTCTCCAATTGATGGGCATCCATTCATTTTCCAGTTTCTAGCCACTACAAATAGGGCTGCTACAAACATTTTGGCACATACAGGTTCCTTTCCCTTCTTTAGTATTTCTTTGGGATATAAGCCCAATAGAAACACTGCTGGGTCAAAGGGTATGCACAGTTTGATAACTTTTTGGGCATAATTCCAGATTGCTCTCCAGAATGGTTGGATTCGTTCACAACTCCACCAACAATGCATTAGTGTCCCAGTTTTCCCGCATCCCCTCCAACATTCATCATTATTTTTTCCTGTCATCTTAGCCAATCTGACAGGTGTGTAGTGGTATCTCAGAGTTGTCTTAATTTGCATTTCTCTGATCAGTAATGATTTGGAACACTCTTTCATATGAGTGGTAATAGTTTCAATTTCATCCTCTGAAAATTGTCTGTTCATATCCTTTGACCATTTATCAATTGGAGAATGGCTTGATTTCTTATAAATTTGTGTCAGTTCTCTATATATTTTGGAAATGAGGCCTTTATCAGAACCTTTAACTGTGAAGATGTTTTCCCAGTTTGTTGCTTCCCTTCTAATCTTGTTTGCATTAGTTTTGTTTGTACAAAGGCTTTTTAATTTGAAGTAATCAAAATTTTCTATTTTGTGATCAGTAATGTCTCTAGTTCATCTTTGGTCACAAATTTCTTTCTCCTCCACAAGTCTGAGAGATAAACTATCCTGTGTTCCTCTAATTTATTTATAATCTCGTTCTTTATGCCTAGGTCATGGACCCGGTTTGCTTTCTTTTTAAACAAGCATAAAGTTGCTTATTTTTCTGAAATATCATCTTACAAATATATCTGCATTTTTGTTCCCTCTCACCCCATACTCCTTTCCCATTTTTAACATTTAACATTAACATATCATATGTCTTCCCTGAATTGCCAGATGTTACCTTTATAATTGTGTCACTGTCACCTGCCATCTTGACAATATTAGATAATTGTCATTATTGATACAATTACATCACCAGGTTATTGATTGGACAGCTGTTAATTATTATTGATTTTTCTAGTCAGTCTCAACTTACTGAAAAGTGAACTGTTTAGAACATAAGGTTTTAATGTAAAATGGACTTTTCCTTTTTTCATACATGTGAAAATTTTAAGCTCTGTGGGCTTACATTCAAAGAATTTGGTGAGTAAATTTCTAACTATCTTTTAAAACTAATTTTTACTTAAAGTAATACAACAAATTAAACATTTTATGTTACTTACATTTAAATAATTTCAACACATACAGTGATAGCTTTCAGCATTGACTTCTAAATCTCCCTCAAGGATTCTTTATTTATCCATTTATTCTCCTTTATTTTCCTCACATTCATTATAACTAGTTTAATGTATATTGGTTTTCTGGTTCTGTTTTTTCCCTCTACTTGGCAATATTTCATGATAGTTTTTCCAAACTGCATTTCTCATTCTTGTCCATCTTAATTACATATACAATATACTTGAATATTCCTCAATTGTAGGATACTTAAGTTGCTTCCAGTTTTTTGCAATTACAAATGAAAATTTTGAAGAAGTAACTATTTTTAAATTTTTGCTCTCAGGGTGTTTTCCTAGTGAGGTTTTTAACCAGCATTTATTAAGTATCAACATTATCTCTTCTCCTCCACCCCCACCCCCCATTTATTTATTTTTATTAAAGCTTTTTATTTACAAAACATATGCATGGGTAATTTTTCAACATTGACCCTTGCAAAACTTTCTGTTCCAAATTTTTCCCTCTTTCCCTCCAACCCCTCCCCTAGATGGCAGGTAGTCCAATACATTCAACATTACTTTGAATATATATGTAAAATAAAAAAGGTGCTGCTTTCAAGATTATTTTTTTGAAAAATTATTGTAGAAATAGACTGATGCATTAATCAATAAATGAGAGGAGATTTTTACGACTTTTTCATGATAGAAAAACAGGAAGAAGAATTTTCTCACTAATTTATCATAAGTGATACATTGGTCACACGTTACTAATCTTTTTATTATCTAAGCAAAATTTGAAAAGTAATTTTAATTTTTCTGTTATTCATGCATATTATTAAGTCCTTGTAAAAATGACACAGTTGCCTAGTTCCAAATTGTTTGCTATACACCATGAAAAAAACTAGTATAAATTTCATTCTCTTTCCACTCTCCTTCCCCACTCCCTACTCCTACTCTTGTTTATTATAGAAGCAGCATGAATTAGTGGCCAGAAGCGTGGTCTCACAGTCAATAAGAACTGAATTCAAGTTCCACCTCTGTCACATATTGGCTTTGTGACACTGTTTAAGTGTCTCTAAAGACTCTAAATTATAATGAAAATGTTGACTTTCACTAGTAGAGGGAGTTTACTCACGTGAAAGTTGCTTAACCAAAGAAATTCCAGATCTTATTCCTATTGAGAAAATTTCACATTCAACTCAAAAGATGTATAAATGATTAGATTATCATGTGAAGAATTAAATTCTATAGTATAAATTTGTATTTGGGACTGTACTATAGATGAGAAAGTTATAAACATTTTACTAATTCCATATACATAATGTATCAATCAGTAAACTTTATTAAGTGTCCACTATGAAGCAAGAATGTATTAGAAGTCTTTGCTCTCATTCCATTATGAGAGATAGGTACATAAGTAATTAGATATCAAATATATGTGAAATAAATAATAATAGCTAATAATAACTAATATTTATATAATGCTTATTATGTGCCAGGCACTGTTCTAAGTGCTGTAATTTGATTTTATTAAATTTGATCCTCACAACAACCTTGGGATGTAGATGGTATTATTATGCAGATTTTACTGATGAGATTAAGTGACTTGTCCAGAGTCACACAACTAGCCAGATGGAAACTCAGGTCTTCTTGATTCCAGGTTTGGCATTCTGTTCACTGTGCCACTGAGTTTTCTAATATACAGAATACAAATGGTGCTGTAAGTGTAAATATGATAAATAAATAAATAGAAGTACTTCTTGCCAAGATAGCTGCCTCAATGGAAGAAGACAGCCCAGCTTTCACACACCTCCAACAAAACCTAAAAATATCCCTAGACTAAATATTAAGTAATCTTGTGAGAGACTACATTATGAAATCACCTAACTCTCGAGTTTAAAAAATTTAAAAAAACAGCAAAAAGCCATCCAGAAGCCCATAGACAGTAGTAAAGAGTATTCACTAAAAAAGGGAGTTCTGGTATAGACAGAGTACATATATAAGACAGAAGTTTCCTGACATGACTTAAGAGTTATACACTACATAGGAGTAGGGAGCTCCCATCAAAAAAAGCCTCAAACGTGGTTGCAATTAATAGTTGGAGTTGCTTCATGCCAAGAGCTGATTGCTAAATTATGTGTGACCATTTACACCTTAGAAATCCACAAATACATTTGTTGTTGTTGATTGTCTAGACCTAATAATTAGAAAATACTAATAATGCAGATTAAACTTAAAAGTGTGTCATGAATATAATTTTGAGAAGTTTTTTGAGAGCCAGTTATTAAACATTTTCCAACTCATGCCGGTCCACAGCAGTAAATCCACAGCCCAAACATGGCAATACTCTATAGAGCCAGGAATTCTGAAGTCTCTAGCTCTTTATTTTGATGCTAAAGAAGCCTATATATATAGTACTCTGAAGATCTAAAGGATTCTAAAATATACCAGCGCTCACCTTGGGAAGTGAAGGTCAGCATGTAATCTAGGTGACCCACATGAAGACCAAGTCAAGCTGACTACCCAACTCCATTTTGAAACAGTTGAGGTTAAAGCCTGGCCATAAATACAAAGCTTCAGTTCAGTGACTGAAAGTAAAGATATGAGAAGAAAACCAAATACTATTAACAATTACAGTGTATGCAGGCATTCCAGAAAATCCAACCTAGAAGACAACTTTTAAGTACTTTGAAAGGAAAAAAAAATGAATTTTCCACTTTAATTACATGAATACTTAAAAGATATAAAGCAAGAGATAAAAAATGAAATAAAAGACCTAAAGGAAAGAATTGGAAAGTGAATAAATAGTTTAGAAGAGAAAATAGTATGTTTGCCATCTAGGGAAGGTGGTGAAGGGATGGGAAGGGAAAGAAAAAATTTTGGAACACAAAGTTTTGTAAAAATGAATGTTGAAAATTATCTGTGCATATGTTTTGAAAATAAAAAGCTTTAATAAGGATTTTTAATTAAAAAAGAGAAAATAGTAGCAACAAAGTAAAATGAATTTTCAGACCATAGACCAATCAAATTGGTGAGTCATTAATAAAATAAAAATATTTAAAAAAAAAGAAATATAAGGTATATCCTACAAAAAATAACCTCTCTGGAAAATATATCAAAAAGAAATAATTGGGGAATTATTGAATTTCTTTAAAATTATTTTTTAAATTTGAATACCATATTTCAATCAATTATAAATGAAAACTGTCTATTAAAACTAGAGGACAAAGTAAAAATGGAAAAAAAAATACTAATCATCTTCTGAAGGAAATATCAAAAGGAAGAACTCTAGAAATGCTATAACCAAAATGTTATTAACATCATCCAGAGCTTCTATCCAGCTGAAAAAGTTCAGATACCACACTCAAAAAGATATAAGACCTGACCATTTCTATTGTAAGTGACAGAAAATCTTGAAATACTGTACTCTGAAAGGCAAAAGATATAGACTTAAAATCAAGAAAAGTTTAATTTGCAAAGCTGAGTGTAATCTAGCATGAAAAAAAGTTAATCTTTAATGAAATAGAGGATCTTTAAGAATTTCTTCTTTGTAGTGAAAACAAGTCAAACAAAATCTAGAAAGTTAAATGAGCAATTGGAAAGGGCTGCATAATAATAAAGTGGTGACACTCCAGTGGGGAAGAAGAAACAAGTGTTGTTTCTTCAGAATCTTAGGAAGTTAAATAAGAAAAATAGATTCTGGAAGTGGATTAAACCTGTTCAAAGGGCTTTAACAGGAGAAAGAGAAAGGAAGATAAAAGGAAAATATTAATATAAAGAAAAGGACGGTGTGGTTAAGAGAGCAATGAATACAAAGAAGAAAATAGTTTCAATCTAAACAGACATTGGTCCTGAAGGAGGAATTGAAAGGAAAAGAAGTAGAAACTGAAAACCCATCATTTGGTGAATAGTTTGAAATTGTGTTATGTGAATAATGGAGTATTGTTATAAGAAGTGCTGAAAGAGACAGTTTTGGAGAGCCTTGGAAAAAAGACTTGTATGAAATGATAATGCAGAGTAAAATGGAACTAAATGAGTAATTTATATTTTAACTTCATTGGAAAGAAGATCAATTTGAAAGGAATTAATAAGGTTTTGATGACCAATCACATGGCGATCTCTATAATACTTTTTTGATGAAGTATGTTAGGTTCTTAAAGACAGGTCATAGTTCGGAAAGAAAAATATATTTTTGCACATTGTCCCCGGTGTAAATTTGTTTTCTTCTCAATGCTTATATGTTACAAGAATTTATTCCCCATTTTTAATTTGGGCAACACAGGAATTGTTGGGGAATGATGCCAAAAAGAAAGCACCTCCCACCCCCAAAAATAGATCATTGGAACATTTCTTTATTCATAAAAAATGACAGAAAGAAGAAACAGAATAGCTTTGAAAAACTTATTTTGCAACAAAATAAAGCTACAAATCACTAAATCCCATATTCTCTGTCTTTCTCACTTCTAAATCACTTCTGATTAGAGAACTATAAATTAAAACAACTGAGGTAATACTTCATACCTGTTAGTTTGACTAATAAGACAGAAAAGAAAAATAACAAATGTTCATGGGAATGTGGGAAAATTAGGAAACTATTGGTGGAATTGTAAACGAGTCCAATCATTATAGAAAACAAATTGGAACTATAACTAAAGGACTATAAATCTGCATATCCCATGACCCAGCAATTCTGCTACTAGGTCTATATCCCAATGAGATTAGGAAAAAAAGAAAAGAAAAAGCCTATTTGTACAAAGTACTTATGGCACCTTTTTTTGATAGTGTGAAAGAATTGGAAATTGAGAGATATCCATCAATTGAGAATGCTGAACAAGTTGTGGTATATGACTGTGATAGAATACTATTGTGCTACAAGAAATAGTGAATGGAATGCTTTCAGAAAAAACTGGAAAGACTTAAATGAATTGACACAAAGTGAGCAAAACATTGTACATGGTTAACAGCAATATTGTAACGATGATCAACTGTTGAATGACTATGCTGTTTTCAGCATAATCCAAGACAATTCTGAAAAAATTAAGATGAAAAATATTATCCACCTCCAGCGTTAAGAACTGATAAGAGTGTGAATGTACAGATCAAAGTATACTATTTTTTACTCTTATTTTTTTCCTTAACTTTTTTGTGGGGGCTCTCATAAGAGAGCCTGTGTTTTATAACATGATTAATATAGAAACATCTTTTGCATGATTTCACAGGTATATTCTATATCAAGTTGCTTTTTTTTCTGAGGGAGGGAGAAAAGTGAGAAAGGGAGAGAATATGAAATTCAAATTTTTTTTAAAAAAAGGAATGTTAAAAATTGTTTTTACATGTAATTGGGAAAAATATTCAAAAAAATGAAACATGTTGCATTCATTATATATTTCTTTAAAAGCCAGTGATATGGAATGAAGATTTTTTTTAACATTTTATTTATATTTTCATTCTCATTTCTTTTTTTACGTTCAACTTTGTACATGGAAATGTTAATTTTCTGTTACTATGAGAATTAAAAAAAATTTTTTAAGATAATAGAAAAACTAGGGAAATTTGTGAGAGAGCAGGCATGTATAGCTGGCTTCATGTAGAAGACCTCATGCAGACAATAACATGAGGGAAGCTCCAAAGAAATATTGGAATTCCAAGAATCATAAAATCAAAGTGAATGTTTATTCAGTTATGCAGTTATTCTATACAAGCCACTATATTCAGTGATTCTGTTTATCATCATCATCATCATTATTATTATACTGCTGTTTATTGATGCTGTCATTTCATTTTGACTTTGCTTTACCAATGTATATGAATTGAAACTTATTTCTTCTCAGCCATGAAGAATTGTACTCAAGCCGTCCATATGGAGCCCTTGATTCTGGTTTTAATAGTGTGGACAGCGGTGATAAGAGGTGGTCAGGGAATGAAGTAAGTAATTTTAAAATATTAGAAGTAGGAGAATAAGGAAGAAAAAAATGGGATGTTTTCTAATTAAGAGAGCCTATATATCTCGATTTATGTTGAAGAATGTTTTAAAAATCACTTTATTGTAGCATGGTAATTTTATGTCTTTTTTTCAGTATATAGTTATGATTTTTTCTTTAATTTTAGCATGATGGGCCAATTGATATTCAGGTGCATTTGTACAGATAACCTAATTTTAATTAACAGAGTGTGTATGGCAATCCTCAAAATGTCAGAACCCAACTTAAACTTCTTTTTGTGTAGGGGAAAAAATTCCATTAAATACAAATAAAACACTTTTTACCTTTTTACTGTATCATTAATTCTAGCACAATTAATGACAGCGAGCATTAGGTAGATATGCCAGAATTCACTAGTCAAATAATTAAGAAAGGAAAGAAATCATCCTTTATTGGCTATACTTTTCCAGACACTGTACTAAGTGCTTTGCAAATATTGCCTTCTTTGACCCTCAGAACATTCTTGGGAAGTAGCTAGTATCATTTGCCCTATTTTAAAGTTGTTGTTGTTGGTTGTCTTTTATTCTCAATGAGGACCATGACATGAGGGATGCGATGCCGTGACATGCAAGTGGATTCGATTAAGTGAGCAAGAGCTATGCAGTCACCACTTCCTCCTCCAGAACCATCTTGGCCCAGTGTGGCCAGATATAGATCAGGACTACAACTGTGACCAATTGAGGCTTGACCTGGCAACTCTCATTGTCTAATCAATGAGAGCCAGAGTGATTTGGGTTTAAGATGCGGTCCTTAAGATAGAACTCAGCTGGTAAACCCCAAGATATCTTTAGAGGTTTCAGCAATCAAAATTAACATTCTTTTGGGCAGAGCACCCAAATATAACCAGTAAAGGTATTATATGCTCTATGTGGACAAAGGGAACAGAAAGAAAAGAAAAGAAAAAAGAGCTTATGTTGCCCAGCTGGCCAGCTCCAGTTAAGTAAATTGAGGCAGATAGAGATTAAATGACTTACCTAAAGTTACACAGCTAATTAAATCTACAGTGCCAGATCTGAACTCTGATATTCCTCAATCCTGGCCCACCATTCTATCCACTAAATCATGTACCTTCCTTTGATTGATTAGCTGTTAGTGTCCTTTACTTTCCTCAACAGGGTAATGTGAGTTAGTGTAGAAGGTCACAGTCAGTGGGCGAACACTAGGTGAGTTATAAAACCCTTCAGCCCAGAGGGAACCTGCTAATGGCGCCCCATCTTCCATAAGGGCTCTTGGCCTTCCTGAGAAGTCAGGGGGCAGTGACCACCTGTGTTCTACTTGAAGCAAGGAATACTTACATTAAAGATGCATTTACATATCAATAGCAAGGTGTTTATAGTTAGCACTTGCACAGTGTTCTGTGGTGATGTAGTGCTACTATAGTTAGCACTTACTCAGTGTGATGTGATGATATAATGGTTCTATAGTTGGCATATGTTTAGTGTGCTGTGGTGATGTAATCCTACTAAGGTATTTAATGGCTGAGAGGACTTGAAATAAGGATGCCATCTTTGACCCTCCTTCTGAGTCTCCTGCCTTCTTCACTCCTCCACTAAGACCAAGGCTGGTCCCGAGATCCTCCAGAGAGCTGAGATTTTGGCACCCCAATTTAGGGTCAGAACCTTTGAGGGTTATGTTTTCTTTAGGTTCTTATTGCCAAAACACTGAACGTTTATGGAAAGGTTATCTGGGATCCTTTGGGAAAAAACTTTATTGGTTCCTCTTCGAGATAGGAACAGGGCATCTAAATTTTCAAATCAATTAAACAATTATTTATTTTATTTATTTAGCAGGTATTGTATGTAGAGCACTAACAATTTGAGGGAGATACAAAAGTAGACTACAGAGCCTTATAGAAGGCTTTCCTTTCCTATTTCCTTTTCTTTTCTGTTTTTCCTTCCCTGATCCTTCTGTGGGCCTCCCTTCTCCCTTTCCTTACTGTATACTTTTGACTACCTCTAGCAGAGCAAATCATCAAAATCCTTACCTCCTCAGCAGAACTTTTTTTCTCGACCACCTACTAATACAGGCTTCATTTGTTCTTATTTCTCTTTCCTCAGAACAAAAGGGGGAAAGAGTTGAGTAAAACAGTGCCTGGGAACTACTCTGGAACCATTGAAGAAAATGCATTCATAACTGTTTTCTGAGATACTCAAGGGGAAAGCATTATAAACTGTTAGGACAGGGGTTTCATATTTGTTCCATATGTGGCATATCCTGAACTAGATAACAATGTAATCGGAAAACATTTTTAAAAATTAAATACAGTACAACTTACATAATGTTTGTTTATGGTTTTCTGCAGGATTACATTTCTGTTTAAGTTGACACCATTAGTATAAAGAACTGAGTATATTCTGAAATTAGTATGACAAGGTGCTTTCTAGGTGGCTAGTTAATTTCTAGGTGATAGTTAACTATTTAGGGAGAGGGGGAAAAAAAAGTAAAATGGAATGAGTATCTGTTTCCAGCTGGTGAGATTAAAAAAGGAATCTACCTTATAACTACCTGTCTTCAAGAACCAACACTCTAGATACATTTTTATATATTTTTTCTACCTTATTTTTTCTATATTACCTAATTGATGTGGGTTAGGGTCAAAAAAAAAATGATGTGATTTAGGAGAGCAATTTCTAGTTCCAAATAATGTGTTTAGGGGTTTAACACCAAATGTTGAGAGGTACCAAAGGTTGGGGTTTGGTCATGTGAAGAATTCACAATGGCCATTCATTTTGGCAAAAAGTAAGTTTATTTAGGATAAGAAGTTACAGACAAAATGAAGAAATACAGTAGACAGCATGAATGGTAAATATGAAATAGAGTTGGGAAAGCATATAGTTAGCAAGGAAAGGGATCTTAACAATTAATGAGAGAAAGGATAAGTTCCCTTGTGCAACTCACAATTAACCAGGAGAATAGAAGCCCCATGAAACTGGAGTATGCCCTTAGCTGACAGGCTAAATCTATAGAGTTGAGTACTCTAAAAGAATTAGACAGACATCATTTATTGGGTGGGGGAGCGAGAAGGGCTGAGAGAAGAGACATCATTTGACATGGGGAAGAGGGAAGGAGAAAGATAATACCACAAGGCAGAGTGTTATGGTGGGCACAACGCAAAAAGGAGTTCAGCAAAGATGATGTGAGCCATAGACAGATTTATAAAGGAAATTTAACTTCAGGGGTTTTACATAATTCAAATTTAATACTGAACAATTCCATAGAGGGCAGGTCTATAAGATTAAACTGATCCCCATCAGTGCCCTTCCCTGCTTACTTCTGGGTCTTTCTCTGCCAACTCCATTTACCTCATTATAATGACTAATATTGTATGGTTTTGATTTCTGTTTTTCAAAATAAGTCTTTTGGATTTCAGTGTTTTTTTAAATTTTCTATTCAACCACCATTTATCATACTATTTCTGTTAAAAAAAAATGTTTCTAAGCTGCTAACAAGTGATTTAAAATGAATATAACACATACCTGAATTGATCTTTGTCTCTGTTTCTTCATATGTTTGACTATTATATATAAAATTTTCAATTCAGATTTAGACATTATTTCATGCTTTATGTGTTTTTATTGACTAAAATTAAAGATAATATTTCTTTATTGCCTTTAATATTTTATAAAGCCTACAGATGAATTTTCAGATTTACCTTTGCGAGTAGCAGAGATTACTAAAGAACAAAGACTACGAAGAGAAAGTCAGTACCAAGAAAACCGAGGCAGTGTGGTGGTAACAAATGGTGGAGGTAAATATACATTAATGACATCTAAATTGTTCAACTTTATTTCTCCACAGTTTTCTTACATCTCTTTCCCTTTATTCTCCTATTTATAGTTCCTTCTCTTTTCCTGCAACCTTTTTCCTTTTTTTTTAATTTTTAGATTATACATGTACATTCACTTTTAACATATCTCCATATGAGTCATATTGGGAGAGAAAAATCAGAACAGAAGAAAAACCATGAGGAAAAAAAACAGAAGGAAAAAAAAAGGCAAAAAAAGTATGCTTTCATCTGCATTGATGTCCATAGTTTTTTTCCTCTGGATGCAGATGACATTTTCCTTCTAAAGTTTATTGGAATTGCTTTGGATCACTGAATTGCTAAGAAGAGCCAATCTATCATCGTGGATCATTACATAATCTTTATGTATTTTTTTTGAATTCAGGAAAGATTTTATTTTACATTCTTGCATAATTAGATGCCTAGATTAGTAGATCACAAAGGCAGTATTTTATTTCCTATTCTGAAATGCAAATTCCTCCCCTGATTCCCCTTAATTGATTGTTACAGAAGTTACAGGTTGTGCATCTCCATCTCTCATTACATAGCCAGTCTCTGCCCCCAAGAAACTTACATTCTTATATTCTGTCATCACAAAATCTTGCTGTTGCTGTGTATGTTTTCATAGTTCTACTTGCTTCACTCAGCATCAGTTCATGTAAATCTTTCCAGGATTTGCTGAAATCAGTTTGTTCTTCATTTCCTGTAGCATAATAATATTCTATTCATACATGGCAACTTATTCAACATTTCCCTAATTGAGGGGCATCCATTCATTTTCCAGTTCTTTGCTACCACAAAAAAAGCTGCTACAAACATTTTTGTACATGTGGGTCTTTTTCTCATTTTTATGATTTCTTTGGGATACAGACCTAGTAGTAGCACTGCTGGATCAGAGGTTTCTATACAGTTTGATAGTCCTTTGTGAAAAATTCCAGAATGGTTGGATCATTTCACAATTCCACCAACGATACATTAGGGTCCCAGTTTTCCTACGTTCCCTCCAATATTTATTAATATCTTTTCCTGTCATCTTAGCCAATCTGATAAGTATGAGGGAGTACCTCAGAATTATTTTAATTTGCATTTCTCTAATCAATAGGGATTTTGAGCATTTTTTTTCATAAGGCTGTAGATCAGACTTTTTCTTTTTACTTTTGATTTCAGAAATTTGCTTTACATATGGAATAGATTCCATGTACAGTATTGCCATGATACAATTTTTTTTCTTTCAATATTAAAATACTTTTTTTATTACTTTTTATATCTTTTTTTGTTTGGGGGATAATTCTTAATGAAAATAAAAACAAAAACTTTTGTGTTGTTGCTATAAAGATTTTAATCTCCTTTTAAATTGCATGCAACTTGCATCAAAACCCTAGGCAAGTGGCAACAATTTTTGGCCCATATTTAGAAAGTACTGTTATTTTGTTATATTTGAGTTTATTGTCCTATCGGAGCATTTGGGGAACGAGTCTTTACAGTGAGTGTTTCTAAAAAAGGTCCTCATTTCTCAAATATTTAGAGAACTGAGTCAAATATATAAGAATACAGAACATTTGAATTTCAATCTTACTTTATTAATTAAAAGGCGACCATTGCTCTGGTCCAAAGATTAGTCAGAAAGAGTTTCTGACTCTTAATCTCCAAAGTAATCCTCATGGTAGCCATGTTTTACCATTTTGTTCAGTATCATTTATCTAGAAGTTTGTTGTAGTAATATTGCCACCAGTAAAGTTTTTTCTAACTCTGCTGAGACTTAGACCTAAAATATGATTTGGCCTTATCAAGGTAAAAAAAAAATCAAATTAGAGTTGCTTCAGAATATTTGCTATAGATTATATATAGGATTGAAAGAACAAAAAACAAGTTAACACTCATTCTTTTACCTCATCCAATTTCTTCTCACTCTCTACTTTTTTTTTTTTTTTTGCAGTTTACTGGCTCAAAGGAATTAGGAAAAAATATGTAGTTGTCAATTATTTAGTATATTTTTAATTCTCGCGGAGACATAAGCTATGAGGTGAACCCTAAGCACTTACTTTTTAAGCTGGTACTTTAAAACAAATCCTGAATAAAATAATATCTTTCACTCATAAGTGAGCTGGCTCTCTCTCAGGTATAAATAGCTTTATCTAAAACTGAGGAATTGTTGAAAGAATGAAACATAATTGAAAGAATGATATAACTCATGACAGTAACTTTGCTATTATTTGTTATATTCTTTCATAAGAGGGAAGATAACTAAAATAAATTTTTCTGGTAGCGAATGTAGACCAGATCACAGACACATATATAACTTGATCTCCTTTTAAAATGGATTGTATCAGTGAAAGAGTATGGTGGGGTCAGAAAGTAGTCTGGAGGAGTTATTCAAGTAAATGTAAATATGATACTTAAAAGCCTCTATTTCTCCACTGCTTATCTAATCTGAATGCTTTTTCTGGTGTGCATATGTGTTTCTAACTATGTCAAGTGGAACATGAACTGGATCAGATTGACTATATCGACAGCTGTGCTACAGAAGAAGAAGAAGAAGAGATGAGGCAGCCTAAGTGCCTGGATTCAGACAGCCTCAGCTCACAATTCACATCATATATTGAACAGCGGCGAATTTCTCATGAGGTGTGATGCAAATATTTAAACTTAAGTATGTTTCTGTGCCTTGTTAGAGTCTTCAGAATAGTGTGAAATTCTATGGTTTCAGGGTAATTATTGATAATGAAGCTCTATCCTTCAGATATTAATATTTGTTTTGTGAAGAATTAATTTCCAAACTTAATTCTTTCGTTCTGCAAGTATATTTTATTTATTTGTTTGTTTTGCTGTGGCAATTGGGGTTAAGTGACTTGCCCTGGGTCACACAAGTGTGACACATGAAGTGTTGTGTCTAAGGCCAGATTTGAAGTCGGGTCTTCCTGACTTTAGGTCTGGTGCTCTATCCACTGCAAGTATATTTTAAAAGCAGATATTGAATCCAGATTTGGAATCTAGTCAAGAAAAATTATTTCATAGTTAAAAAGGGGTAATAAACAAGATTCCCAAAGTAAGCTGTACCTTTTGGTATTGTGTTTGTTTGTTGTTGTTGTTGTTTTTAATAATGAAGCAACTAAAAAAACAATTAATGCTTTTGTCCCCTCTTACTAACTCTGACCTATATATTGGCATGATCAATAATTTCAAATAGAACCAAATAACTAATAGAACAAGTAGTACTGTCCTCTGGCAGCAATAATTCAGTCAGTAAACATTTATTAGGCACCAGTAAGGTACTGTGCTAAGCACTGGGGATATAAAAGGAGGCAAAAGACAGTCTCTTCCATGAAGGAGCTTGCAATCTAAACACAGCATAAAATAAGATTAAAATTTAAACTTTTTTAAATGTAATTATACAGAATGTAAATTAATTGCCAGTAAAATTAACTCTTTGAATATTCCTCAGTGAGAGGTACGGAATGGTCTTAGCTAACAAATGGAACATTCAACACGTTGCCATCTGCAAAATGTCTTTTTCAAATTCCAAGAGTGCAGAGTAGAAGCGAGATACCATAGTATTTCTATTAAAAAATAGCAAAGAAGTTGAATCTACTTATGAGTAAGATGTTGATTTCTAGAAATATTCAGACTCAAAACAGTCTTATTTGAAACATACTTCAGACCTGTTTGGAAAGTTAGTTCCTTAGAAACAAAATGTGATCAATTCAAGACTATGAATGTATTCTTGTGATTATCTTTATTTTTATAAAAAAGAAAAAAGGTCTTTGACTTTTCCATTTGAATGCTTCTATACATAATACTTTTTTTATTGAGGCTTATAAGACATCTTACATGTAAAAGCTGAATTGTGTTGTATTAATCAAAAATGGTACAACTTGGAGATAACACTGGACCAGCTGAATGACAAACATTTATGATTCAAGCTACAAGAGTGAAGGGCCGCTAATTTGCTGTGTGATTTACAATGACATGTTATGATCTTAA
This sequence comes from Antechinus flavipes, assembly GCF_016432865.1. Lineage (NCBI taxonomy): Eukaryota > Metazoa > Chordata > Mammalia > Dasyuromorphia > Dasyuridae > Antechinus > Antechinus flavipes. The sequence goes on along the minus strand of NC_067400.1, from coordinate 322,249,913 downwards.
CAACAAATTCTTTTTTTGTTCTCTAATTATTTTGTGGCTATGTTAAGGGTACATTGTTAAATTTAATGTTACTTTCAATAATGAAAATGCCTATTAGAGCATTACTTAAACTCTTAAAACAATAACCTTCATTAACATGATTTAAAAATAATTTATATCTTTTTAATCCTAGTCAGTTTATCATGTTCAATTTTTTTTATTCTATATCTTTTAAAATTTTTGTACTTATTGATCCCTCTAAAAATATAATGTAGTTTTACCATACTTGACTTAAAATTCAGTGAGAAAATATTCTTTGACTGCTTCTCTAATGTTGGCAAAATATTTGTATAACATATTTATTGTTTAATCAAAAACTAGTTGATGATTGAATGAAGCTTTCCTGTGACATTTAAACAGTATAAGCAGTATGAGAGTATCCTATGCTCTGATGTCTAAATCAGTGAGGGTACAGTAATGTCCTCTCTTTTTTTCCTATCTTTATGCTTTCTTTCTCTTTCATATCTTATTACTTCAAAATAGCTAATAGGGACTCTCTCCACCAAAGCAGAGGACAGCTTATTCCATCTTTACTGTAAATAGTCTTCCCAATTTAATAGCTAATTTTTTACCACAAATTTTCCTGTAATGAACCTCTCCAAACTTATAGACTCTATGTGAATCAAATGTCAACTCACATTTACTGTGCACCAAAGTTCCGGCTTTCAATTCCCCTCTTAACAACAAAATAGAGGAAAGAACTTGGAGACAACTACATAAAAGAAAGAGCAATAGGGGATAAAATGGCAGGGGAATGGGAGTAGTTATTCTCCAACAGAAGACACTAACATTAAGGGAGACAAGAAAGGGCTTCTTAGAGAAAGTTAGATTTTATCTGAAACTTAAAAGAAGCCAGGGAAACTAAAGAGCAGACATGAAGGGGGAGAGCATTCTGGGCATTGGGGGAGAGCCAGAAAAAGTGCTCATAATTGGGAGGTGGAATGTCATATGCAAAGAGTTGGACAGGGTCACTTGATTATAGATTATGGAGAATATGTAAGGAGTAAGACTTGGAAAGGTAGAAAGAGAAGTGAGGATGAAGGACTTTGAAGAGGATTTTTTATTTGATTCTAGAAGTAACAAGAGTGCTTTTGGAGTTTCTGATATGAAAGGGTGGCGAATCTAATATGCACTTTAGAAAGATGAATTGGACAGCTGAGTGGAGGATGGATTGGAATAGAAGGGAGTCCTGTAGCATGAAGGACAGCTATTGTGATATGTCGTTAGTCTAGGCATGAGAAGGTTTTGCCAGCAAGGTAGGAGTGTCAGAGAAGAGAAGAGGGCATACAAGATGTTATGATGATAAATTCAACATGATTTCACAACAGATTAGATATAAAGAAAAGGTGAGAAAGAATGAAGAGTTGAGGATGACACCTAGTTTGTGAGCTGGTGTTATTGGGAAGACGGCAGTTATCTGTACAATAAAAGAGAAATTAGGAAGATGAAAGGATCAGAAAAAAATATAATGAGTTTAGTTTTGGATGTATTGAGTTTGAGATTTTAGATCAAAAGAGAAATTAGGACAAGATTGTTAGCTTTGAGGATCACAGGCACAGAGATAGTTATTGACTTCATGAAAGCTAACAAGAATACCACATGAAAATATAGAAGGATCAGGATAGAGTCCTTTGAGTCATCCATTGCTAACAAATATAACCTGGGTGAAGATTCAGCAAAAGAAACTGAGATGGAGAGTGTATTAAAGAGAAGAGGCTAATCAACAGTGTCAGAAGCTCTAGAGAATTTCAGAAGAATGAGGATTGAAAAAAACCCATTCAGTTTGACAATTTAGCAATCATCAGTAATTTTGGAGACAGTAGTTTGGGTTGAATTTATGAGGTGTAATGCAGACTGCAAAGAAGTAAGAGGAAGTAAAGGAAAGGGAAGTACCTATTGTAAATAGCCTTCTCAAGGAGTTTTAACCACAAGAAGAGAGTAGTAGTGGTAAGAAGGAACAAATCAAAGGAGAGAAAAGACATACATCCTGCCACCAGCTGATATTCAGAGCCCCTCTAACTTTATAAAACTAATCACACCCCTTGATCTACTGATATGGCCTTTGAGAAGCCAGTCGCCTATCTGTAAACGTAATAAGCTATCAGAGCAGAACTTTAGTAGAGGATACAACTATTTTAATCCTGTAAAAAGTAATCTTTTTCTCACCTGTATTTGTGAATTTGCCAACGGTATTTCTGTTTTGCTAAGTATATTATGGTAGAGAACTATGAAAGAATAGTAATGATACCTCTTTCTTTTTTAGGCTACATATAGCAAATTAATATTAGGAAATTAATGCCCTGTGATAAAACCTATTGATGATAAGAATTCAGTGCAGGAAATTTTAAGGAAACAGATGTCTTCTTTTGTAAATCTCATGCTTAAGATACGATACCTTAATTTTGATTAACAAATTAGTTTCTGACAAACTCCTTGACCAAAATGCATTATATTTTATTTTTCTTGCATAGCATTATACAAAAAAATAGAATTATATTTTCAAGCATCTTGGTATTAACAGACAGCTTTATAACTACACATCTATCTATCAACAGCAGCAATTTATGATAGGGATATAGTGGAGAAAAGTTTCAAAGATCAACAAAATGACCTCTAAGGCCCTTCTCTCTCTTTAGATCTGTGTTACTAAAATCTATGTTTATATAATCTGTGCAGAGTAAAATAAGATTTTTTGAAGTACTAGAAGTGTTTGCTTCGGTATGACTGCTTGCTCTAAATTCCTACTCATAGTCTTCACTGTGGTGTAAAGGTGACTCTAGTTCTCTGTTAATAGGGTACCAGCAGGTTCAGCCTAGTGGGAAAACTTCAGTTATGGCTTTATTGACAAATGTTATATCTCTGTCCAGTGATTAGTGTAGTTAAATCAGAGGCTTACTACCAGTTTGGTCATAGGACAATACGTATTTCTTCAAGGGTATCTATGTTTACTAAGTGTAGAAGAAAAATCACAGTTCCTAGAAATATTGTAGTATATATACTCATGACTTTTCACTAATGTCCCACTGTGATGGTTCATTGAGGCATGGAGAATTTATAGAGTTCTTGAAGGTTATCATCATCATTATTATCATCGCCAACTACATTTCTGTGGTACTTTAAGATTTGCAGAGTGCATTATCTCATTTGATCCTAACAATAACCTTTTGAAGTAGATGTAGTATTATCCCCATTTTACAGATGGATAAGGAAGCTGAGGCTTGGAGAGGTTAAATGACTTGGTCAGCATTATATAACTACTAAGTATCTGAGGCCTGTTTCTAACCAAAATCTTCCTGATTCCAAATCCAGCACTATTCACCAATCCAAACTGATTTTCCAGAAAAGTGCAAGCTCTGCAATATGCTGCTAAGTAAAAAGGGATAGTGAATGTCACTTACTTTGTCCAAGGACCAGTCTTTGCCTGGAAAGTTCCATCACCACAAAGTTCACCAGCAGGTAGTAAATTTTTTATCCCCAGCAACTCAGGAAAAAAGACATTTACTACTTATGTGACCTGAGACACATCACTTAATCTTTGTCCACTCAATTTACTCAACAGTAAAACTGGGGTAATCATAGTACTTACTTCCCCCAGTTTCTGTGAGAATCAAAAGTGAGGATCAGCACTTTATCTCAGTATTTAACACATAACAGATTCTTGTTCCCTTCTTCCTGCCCTTCCCCTAAGGTATGAAGAGGTTGTAATCCTAATTAATGTAAGGAACACACAAGTCAATGGTCCTTGAAGTATTATAAGAGGTACTATGGCCAAACAATACTTTGACATAGTGGATAGAAAATGGCAATAAAATCACAAGTCCAATGCAAAGAAAAAAGATCTTAGATCAGAACGCTACAAAACCAATATGATAACATATAATCTACAGATTCTACCAAGATATTTATACTCTAATAGATAAAATCCCTGATTGACAGTTCAGTATAAAATTGAACAGTATAAAATACAGTTCTCCTGTTCGGTTCTGCAAACATATATTGTATCTAGGATATACTGCAACATATCCAACATATAAAGGACTGCTTGCCATCTAGGGGAGGGGGTGGAGGGAGGGAGGGGAAAAAAAAAATCGGAACAGAAATGAGTGTCAATATAATGTAATTATTAAATAAAAAAATTAAAAAAAATAAATAAATAAAATAAAATACAGTTCTCTTCAACAATGAGTTGATTCAAACTAGTTCCAATTATCCAGTAAGGAAGAGAGAGCCATCTACACCCAGAGAGAAGACTATGGGAACTGAGTGTGGACCACAACATAGCATTTTCATTCTTTCTGTTATTGTTTGCTTGCATTTTTGTTTTCCTTCTCAGGTATTTTTACCTTATTTCTAAATCCAGTTTTTCTTGTGCAATAAGATAATTGTATAAATATGTATACACATATTGGATTTAACATATGATTTAATATATTTAACATGTATTGGACTACCTGCCATCTAGGAGAGGGGCTGGGGGGAAGGAGGGAAAATTTGGAACTGAAGGTTTTGCAAGGGTCAATGTTGAAAAAATTACCCATGCATATATTTTGTAAATAAAAAGATATAATAATAGAAAAATTGAACTACTACATTATTCATAGTTCATAATTTTGGTTATATATGTTAAATTTGATGTTTTATCTTTATTTGGTTTAGAACTCACCAGTAAAGGCAGTGCCTATTAGAGATTTTCAAAGAACAGAAGAAACAAGAAAATACCCTCATCAAAACAGGTATGAGAAATCAGGTCATGTTATTCATAATCATTTACTCTGAAATTTAAATTCAGGGACAAGAACTTCAAGGAATTGAATTAGAAAACACCCAGATTCTAGATTTTTAGAGAGCAATAAAACAAAGGAAAAGATGTCTTTCTTGACTGAAAAATTTTAAATAAAGTGACTCAGTTGCATAATATAATTTATAGTGTAATTAACCCAATAATTTTTGTTAGGGCTGATATTTCTTAGATTAAAATTATTTGTGTAAAATTGAAGTTAACCTTAAAATCTTTCAGCAAATAGATGACCTATACCACTTATTCAAGACCTAAATCCCAAATTAAAATTTATGCTCACCTTTTTATTGCATAATTAATTTGAAGACTATTGTAGATTAGCCTTGTGAAATGTTTAAGTGAAATGTGACTCATATAAAATTTTACTGAAAGCTTAAAAACATAATTATTTAAGTATCTGCTTTAAAACTAGGAAGAGCTTATTAATTTGTAGGCTAGGGAGATGAGGGAAAGCAAATACACTATATTATCATTTTACACTCAAGGAAACTGTCACACAAAACATTAATCATCTGCTCATAATGTTTTTCACCAATGATCTTTACATTGAAAGTTCTTCCAAAATTTGCTTCTTCCAGCTTAAAAAGATGCCCATTAGAACTGAGTTGAATTTATAAAAAATAAGAGCCATGTGCCAATTGATAAATGATCAAAAGATACGATCTGTGTCAAAGGGTTATAAATTCATGCATATTATTTGACTTAACAACACCACCACTAGGCATGAATACCAAAAGAGATTTCAAAATGACCTATGTGTACAAAAAAATATTTGTAATGGAATATTATTGTTCTATGGGAAACGATGAGCAGGATGCTCTTACAAAAAAAAAAAAAACCCTGCAAAATCCTCCACGAACTTAAGCAAAATGAAGTGTACTTTATACAAAGTAATAGTGATATTCTGGGATGACCAGTTGTAAATAACTTTGCTATTCTTAGTATACAGTGATCCATGATTATTCTGAAGACAGAGATTGAAATATGAAACATGAAAAATCCTATTCATACCCAAAGAAGGAACTGATTGTGTCTGAATACAGATTGCAGCATTCTCTCTCTCTCTCGCTCTCTCTCTCTCTCTCTCTCTCTCTTTCTCTCTTGCTCTTAATCTTTATTTATCTTGAGGGTTTTTATTTTCACTGGGGTGGGAGATGTATGTTTTGTTTCACAACGTGACTTTATGACAATTTTTTGCATTATTTCACATATGGTCTCTTTAATTGTGAATGGAAATAAGAGAGAGAAACTAGAACTCAAAAATTTTAAAAATATATTTTTTAAAAAAGCTAGCCCTCATCTCAGAATTCCAAAAATTCATTGTTTTAAGCTGAATAGAGGAAGAAAGCTTCATATGCTTTAGTTTTTTTACTTTCCTAATGTTTCGGATAGGAGTAAAGACCAAACCAATCTTTTCATTGGGATAAAGACCTCTTGGATGACTAAACTCACTCTATCAGTGCAAGTCAATATCTTCTCTGTAACTTGTAGTGTTGAATTGCCTAGCATCCTGAGAGCTTAAATTACTGTTATAGGGGCACACAGCCAGAAGAAAATGAATAGAACAACATTATTGCCTTAAAATTAAAAGAAGCAATTCCTTAAAAGATCAAGGTCTCATTTCCAAGATATGTAAGAAATGTATTCAAATGTATAAGAATAAATTATTCCCACTTGATAAATGGTCAAAGGATATGAGTGATGAGCAGATAATAATGTGTCAGTGTAATGAAATATTGCACTATAAAAAATAACAAGCTGAACTAGTGATAGGAATGTCCTCACCCTTAAAAAAAGAACAAAAGGTCTCTGTAAGCATGTGTGTGTGTGTGTGTGTGTGTGTGTATATACAGAAGATAATAGAACTACCTACAGAAAAAAACAGAGAGGAGCAACTTTAAATTTCAGCATAATTTTTTTCAACAAAATCATATGATATCCATTAAAATATCTTTCACATTTGACCTTCCCATCAGAATTATTCACTATAGTTTTTCATTTGATTTCTTGATCATTCATCAATCTGTTGCAAATTTCATTTGTTAAGTAGAATAGGTACGTGGAAACCGATTGATCTGTTCCTGCTCAGGCATCATCCAAAAGAGAAAATTGCATTTTCCATCATACATAAGTTTTTGGTTTTTTGGATAAATTCAGTGGTATTTGTAAGGCAAAGGCTTCTGGCAGGTAATCATACAGAGTATTTAAGTTTTCAAACTTCCACCTCACACCTCTCAGATTGGCAAAGATGACAGGAAAAGATAATGATAAATGTTGGAGGGAATGTGGGAAAACTGGGAACTGATACATTGTTGGTGGAGTTGTGAACTGATCCAGCCATTCTGAAGAGCAATTTGGAATTATGCCCAAAGGGCTATCAAACTGTGCATACTTTTTGATGATCCAATAGTGCCATGATTGGGTCTGTATCCCAAGAAAATCTTAAAGGAGGGAAAAGGACTCATATATGCAAAAGTATTTGTAGCAGTCCTTTTTGTGGTGGCAAAGAATTGGAAAATGAGTAGATGCCCGTCAGTAAGAAAATGGCTGAACAAGTTGTGGTATATAAAGATAATGGAATATTATTGTTCTGTAAAAAATGATGAACAAACTGATTTTAGAAAGATTTACAGGAATTGATGCTGGGTGAAACAAGCAATAACAGCAATACATTGTACACAAATAATAACAAGAATGTGCGATAATCAACTGTGAAAGACTTGGTTCTTCTCAGTAGTTCAGTGATCCAAAGCAATCCCAATAGACTTTGGACAAGAAGTGCCATCTGCATTCTGAAAAAGAACTAAGGAGACTGAATGTAAATCAACACTTACTATGTTCACTTTTTTTTTTTTTTAATCTCATCCATGTTTTTTCCCTTTTGCTCTGATTTTTCTCTCCTAATATGATTCATAAAGCAATGTGTATTAAAAATAAATAAACTTATTACAATAAAAAGAGAGAATTAAAAAATAAATAAATTTTTGCAGTTTCCCAGAACATACAGTTCCTTATTTTCCCTTAACATGACTCTTACTCTAATGAAATTTATAATCTAGGTGGAAATATATAAATACTACAAAAAGAAATTTTTTAGATGACGTATTTAATACCAAACCAGTGACATAAATAGGTGCCATGAGTTTCATAAATTTTCATGAAATAGAGGAAGTTAGAACTGAAATATGTTTCTTTTTGTTGTTACATTATATTGTCTAAAAACAGTTTGGGGAAGTAAGCCTTTTTAGAGTTCAGAGATAGGAAATTAGTATGGTCTTGAAGCCCTCATAGAAAGGATGGAATCAGAAACTAGGACTTTGTAGGGAGTTATGTTTAACTTGGAACCAGTAGCACTGAGCTCACTGGACTGGGAGATTCACTGAAAGTTTTTGAGGAATAGTAGATGATAATATTAAACTGGCTCATTCAGGACAGTCTTAAAACCAAACTAAGATATTGAAATAGTCTCATGTATACATTGAGAGATCTATTGGAACCTTTGAGCAAGGGAAGGACTTGATAACTTTGATTTCTAATGGTTTAGGGTGATTTAGTTAAAGTTTTGACAATTAGGTCCTAAATAGATGATTACAAACTAAAAAAAATTAATCTGAAAAATTTCTTCAGAAAAACTAATAAATTCTAAGCTTACAGAAAAAAGATAGGTGCTAATGCATAAGAAATCACTTACATAAGACTGCAGTATGTAAATAAGAATTTTTTTTATGTACCAAGTTGCTTTCCTTTGTTAAAAATAAATATCAATCTAATTTTCTTTTTCTACTGTTAATTGTGCTTTATATGTGACAAGAGTTTTTCTGTTGAAAACTACAATAAGTTTAATAAAAGTCATCAATTTATCTTGAGGACTAGATTTATATCTGCAAAATAGTCTTGTACATAAAAGAAATCTTGATTTATGTGCATCTCTGTGGTGCATTTGGTAAAGAAAATAACAGCTATCTTTGACAAAATAAATGTGATCAAGTTTGGGAAAGTTAGCTTAGATAATTGTAGTTATCTGTGGTTAACTGTATTTATCTTGGTGATATAAACACTTGTTAGCAAACAGAACATAAATCAGTGATATCTAATAACATGAAACATGAGTTAGTAGCTTCTTTGTTTTATCTTAGTTTAGTTATGAGCTCAGGTTTACTCTTACAATACTGGTCACATTGTTTTAGTTTACTGGTGACTGTCTAGTGGCAGGTTGTCTTTGCAATGTTTTAAAATTATACATGTCATTTGAATCTCTATTTACCCAAAAATGTTTTTTTCTTTTGATCAGGATCCCAGTTGAAGCATCTTATCTTCTATCACTATCACAGAGTCACAGTCAGGTAATTTCCTAAGTGGTAGAGCTTTATTCTCAGGGGAAAAAAAATTCTTTCTTTTATCTTATTAAACCAATTACCATTGGTTTTGGATATATCTGTCATTCTATTTTCTAATAGTGAGTTCACACATATAAAATATGATGCTCAAACACTAAAGATAATCAGGCACCTACAATTTCAAGTTTATTTCAAAACTGAAAACTAGCCTTTTCCTCTCAGGTTATTTCAATCTAAATCAACAAAATGCAAACTATAGAAAAGATTGGAAATATACCTAACTTTGAGCTGTTCCTTATGTCCTATTGTGAATTTAGCCTTAAATTTATACCCATTTACTTATGGGGAATAACTGCTTTTATGGCTTTCACAGACAGATACAGAATTTCACCGGAAACGAGAGCAGTTAGTAGAGCGTACACGGAAAGAAGCACAACTTGCTGCCCTACAATATGAAGAGGAAAAAATAAGGACCAAACAAATACAGAGAGATGCTGTTTTGGATTTTGTCAAGGTAAGATCTTTCAACCACTGTTCAAAATTTTACCTAGAAGTTCAAAAGTATTTGTATTTCTGCTCATATTGATATGGACTGTCTTATGTTGGTATTCTATTGATTAAATTTATTTTATTTTGATTTTTCCTCCTAATTAGGTGTAATTATTGACTGAAAATATGGATAGATCACAATTTTTGGTTCTCTTAAAAAGAATTTGAAAATCTAGCATCACTTTGATTTTTTATTTTCTTCCCTTATTCATTTTTTTGTTAGTTTGTTGGTTTATTTGCTTATTTTATAGATTTATTTACTGGCTTTTAGCATTTTAAAAGAATTTTGAGTTGCAGATTCTCTCTCTCCATCCAGCCCCTTTCCTACTCACTGAGAGGATAAACAATATGTTGCTCATTACTTATGTGAAATAGAAAATCATCCATATTAGCCATGTCACACCAAAAAGCAACCATGTCACACTTTATTTAAAAAGCAAAGTATGTTGTAAAATTATACTTCACTTGCATTTAGTTTATCATTTATCTCCATGGCAGATAGCAATTTTCATCATGAGTCCTTCCAAATTATCCTGGATCATTCCATTGATCAGAGTTAAATCTTTCACAGTCATCAATAGTATGATATTGCTTTTACTGTGTATAATAATATTTTATTTCACACTTTATATTTTTAAAATTCTACTCCCTTTACATTTCATCAGTTCATATCAGTCCCAGGTTTTTCTGGAAACCATCTTCCTTATTAGTTCTTATGTCAATAGTATTTCATCACAATGATATATCACAACTTTTTCAATCATTCCCCAAATGATGAATATCTTCTTAATTTCCAAGTCTTTGCACTACAAAAAGAGCTTTTTATACATGTAGGTCATTTTCCTTTTTCTTTGATCTCTTTGAGTTATATAGATTTTAGTAGTGGTATTGCTGAGCCAGAAGGTATCAATTTTTTCCAAATTGTTCTCCAGGTTGGTTGGATATGATTGACATGCTTCATCATCCATCTTCTGAAGCCATGGTTGGTTATTGAATTGACTGTAGTTCTCAATTCCCAAAGTAGGGTTTTTCTTTGTTTAGGTTTTTTTTGTTTTTGCAATTTTATAGTCATAAAATATTCTTTCTCTTCATTTCATACAGCATCATGTCATTCAAGTTTTCTCTGAAATCATCCATTTAATCATTTCTTCTAGTGCGATAGTTTTCCATTGCCATTCCCTCCTTAGTTTATAATTCTTTCCTGCAACAGAAAGAGTTATCATCAATATTTTTCTATATAGATTCTTTTCTTCTTTTTTAATGTCTTTGCAGTATAGACCTAGTAATGATGTTACTCAGTGAAAATTATGTACAGTTTAATGAATTTGGGTGTTTTCAATAATTCTAAATTATTCTGAAGAAACATCTCACCCATCTACCCATAATGGGCTTGTCCCTAAATATCTCTTCCAATAGGTACCATTTTCAGTTTTTCTTATCTTTGTCAATATAATAGAAAGTATTACTACTGAGTTGTTTTGATTTGCATTTATCTTATTTGGAGCATTTTTTTCATACAGTTGTCAGCAATTTGAATTTCTCCCGAGAACTGCCAGTTAATATTCTTTTGACAGTTTACTTATTGAGAATGGCTCTGGATATTTGATTTAGTTACCTATATACCTTAGATATGAAACTTGTATTAGAGTAATTTGCTTCAAAGATTTTTTTCCCAGCTTACTGTTTCCATTCTAATTTTAATGGCCTTAATGTTGTTTCTACTAAACAAAATGCTTGCATAATTGAAATTCATCATTTTAGCTCTTTTGATGCTATCTATCCTTTATTAGTTCAAAAACTTTTCCCCTATCCATAATTGGCAAAGGTATTTCCTTCCCTGTTCTTCTCATTTATGATATGACCTTTCTTATCTAGGACATGTTTCCATTTAGAATCCATTGGAGTGTATGATACTAAATGTTGATCTAAATCTTATTTCTATCAGACTACTTTCTAGTTTTCCCAAAAGCTTTTGTTGAATAATTATGCTTTATCCAACTAATTGATTTGACTGAGCACTTTTCTGTCCCTTAATTATTTTCAAATCTTCTCTTTTTTAACTTTATTTTTTATTCTGAATTTAATGAACAACAAAAAAAGGCAGTTTGATGATAGAGTGTATAATGTAGTAGGCTTGTAACTTCAAGCTTAGGAAGGTGTGAGTTCAAGTTTGGCTTAAAACCCTAGCCAAGTCACTTAACCTCTGTTTCTTCAACTGTGAAATGGGAATAACAGAACTTATTTCATGGGGTTGTGAGGATCAAATGACCTAATATTTTAAAGTGCTTAACCCATTGCCTGGCACTTGGTTGGCATTATATACACCCCCCCAACAAAGTATAAAAGGATAAGAGAATTATATATGAATCTTTATCATAGACAACTAGGTGTTTGTTTTTTAAACTATATAACATGTTATTTCAGAGATGTCCTGCTTTGTTGTCTTTCCTTTTGAGCGTCCTTCCATTCTCTTCTGTGAATTTTTAAAAATAGTTCAATGACAGGGCAGCTAGGTGGGTGCAGAGGATAGAGCACTAGCTCTGAAGCCAGGAGGACCTAAGTTCAAATTTGACCTCAGACCCTTAACATTTCCTAGCTGTGTGACCCTGGGCAAGTTATTTAACCCCAATTGCCTCAGCAAAAAAAAAACAAAAAAAAATTTTAAAAATACTTCAATGTCTTTTGATTTTGGTAACCCTATTGATAACTTCTTTTTCCAAATGGAAAAAAAATCCCAAAAAATATAGTCCTTGTATGAAACAAGCACAGTCAAGTAAAACAAACCAAGTATTTTCCACATCCAAAAATATAATATGCTCCTTGTGACCTCTCTCAAGAATGTATTGTAGCATATCAAATAGTTTTAATTGTTTTGTGGTTTACTTTTAGATCATAGTATGACTAGACACTTCCCACTTTTTTCATCATTTCACTTGAGATTTTTGACTTTGTAGCTATAAAAATTAGTTTTTGGAAACAGCTAGTTTTAAAAACAACATCTCTGGAATTGAGTGCCTGAGTTCAAATGTGGCCTCAGACACTTAACACATATGAGTTGTGTCATTATGAGCAAGTCACTTAACCCTGATTGCCTTGCAAAAAATGAAAAATAAAAGTAATTTTTGGTAGTTTGATTAGTGTAGTATTAACTAAATTTAGGCAATATTATAATTTTTATGGTATTGGCACACACCAACCATGAACATTTTATTGTTTTTGTTGTTTAGTCATTTCTGTCATGGCTGATTCTTTGTGACCCCAGTTTTGAGTTTTCATGGCAAAAATACTTGAGTGGTTTTCCATATTCTTCTCCAGATCATTTTACAGATGAGGAAACTGAGGCAAACAGAATTAAGTGACTTGTTCACAGTCACACAGATAGTGACTGAAGCAGAGTTTGAACTCATAAAAATGAGTTTTACCTTATCATGCCATCTAGGTGTCCTGAACAATTAATATCTTCATTTATATAAATCTATCCTTATTTCTGTAAAGAATGGTTTGCAATTCTATTCACATAGGTTCTTTACATGCCTTCATAGAGTTTCTCATATTTTATATATTGTATGATTATTTTAAATGAAATTTTCTGGGTTTGTTATTAATATACAGAAAACTAAAATATAAAAAATATAAATATAAATTATAAATATAAAAAATATAAATAAATAAATAATTTTTATTTTATATCTTGCTACTTTGAAGGCATTGTTTCAATTAATTTTTTGTTTAATCTATAGGATTCTTTAGGTAGAATATAATCTATCTGGGACATCCCTAGAATCATTTACAAAACTCCTGTGTTTGGAATTTAAAGCATTTCATAACTATACTCTAAACTACCTTTCTAGACTTATTCTACTGGATTTATTACTTCTTTTCATAGACTTTATGCCTAGCTAAATTTGTCTTGCTGTTCCTCATACCCTACTTTTAGAGACTAGCATCTGTAAACCTTTGCACAAACTTAACTCTTTGCCTGACTTATGCCCCCCCCTCACCGCAATCTTTTAGAATCTCGTTTTCTTTAATTCAGACTCTACCATTTTGCTAGATGGGACTTTTCCTGTTCTCTCAGCTACTTGGATCTATCTTTTCTTACTTACCTTATGTTTATTTTATATATAATTTAAGCTTACATATGTAAATGTCTTCTTGAAAGCAGGGATTATTTTGATTTTGAGTTTATATTGCCATTGCCTAGTATAGTGGTTAGAGTAATTGATTTTGTCATATGTAAAATGAGAAGATTGGACCAGATAACAGCTCAAGTTCTTTATGAGTCAAAGATACTATGATTCCATGATTTCATCAAGATAGGAAATTCATAGGGAGAATATTCCTTCCATCAACAAATCTCGGCAAATATTCTGCAACTTAGAAGCTTACAAAGTTACTTGGGACACTGGCAAATTAAGCTAGTGCTATCCAATTGAAATAGAAAGATGTCCAAAGAAGGAACACTGGGAAACGAATGTGAACTATTTGCATTTTTGATTTTCTTCCCGAGTTATTTTTACCTTCTGAATCCAATTCTCCCTGTGCAACAGGAGAACTGTTCGGTTCTGCACACATATATTGTATCTAGGATATACTGTAACATATTTAACATATATAGGACTGCTTGCCATCTTGCAGGGGGGAGGGGAGGTGGAGGGAGGAAGGGGAAAACGAAACATAAGCGAGTGCAAGGGATAATGTTGTAAAAAATTACCCTGGCATGGATTCTGTCAATACAAAGTTATTATTAAATAAAATAAAATTTAAATTTAAATAAATAAATAAATAATATATAACAACAACAAAAAAAAAGAAAAAAGAAAAGAAAAGAAATAGAAAGTGTCCCAGACAGTAGCGTGTTGACTTAGAAAACTGCATATTGACATCATCTATGTTGTATTATATTTTAATTTATGTTATTAAGCATTTCTCATTTACATTACATTCTTTGGGTTAGGTGACTTACCCAGGACCATACAGTCAGTATGTGGCAAGATAGGAATTGAACCCTGACTGGCACTAGCTCTCTATTGGTTGTTCCATGTGCCTAATACCTTATGTATAATATGCATTTAGTATGTGCTTTTGAGTGAAAGAATGCATGATTGAGTGTGAAGGTTAAAAGAGGAGGAACTAGCAATAACTTATAAGATGAAATCCCTAATGCAATTAGAAATACAAGGCTAAATTAGAGTTGCTTTTGTGAGTGGACAACAATAAGATAATTGCTTTGAGAGAACAAATGTGGCAAAGGAGCGAAGACAAATCTGACTAAAGTTATGAATGTATTCATTCATCTACTTTTAATTTTATATATGTAAATATAATAGTACTGTTGGACTTCCCCTTTTTCATTTATAAGACCTTAAGGACAAGGGCCATCAGAATTATATTTTAACCCTTAAACTCTGTTGACATAGGGCCTTATATATAATAAGTTTTAATGATTGATTAAAAAAAATAAAGTAGTTTCATTAAGAATATATATAAGAAAATTCCCATCAGAAAACTCCCCTATTAAGATTTGTGTGTGTGTGTGTGTGTGTGTGTGTGTGTGTGTGTACACCATGATAACTGCTTTGTAATGAAGATCAAAATTTATTTTTTATTATTTATTTAGTACTAACAAGTTCTGTGTTTATTTACAGCAAAAAGCATCACAGAGTCCACAGAAACAAAGCCTTCCTGATAGTGAGGTAAGAGAGTTAGTTTGTATCATGACATTATCTTTGGAGTTTAATATTATTTCTCAGATGGTGGAGTGTAATGTTATTAACAGTTTTTTTTTCTCATCAAAATAGTTATTTTTCCTTTATCTCAAAATTTGACTTGTTCTGCACATCTTCATGGGCTTTTTTTTTTTTTTAATCACATACTGTCTTTAACATTTGTAAGTTAACGTTTTACTATTGAATAGACTGTGTGCTTTATATATTCATGTGTACAATTAGGAAATTATTAAGAAATTACTCAGTTTTGAACGAATTTTCTTTCTGACTGCAAGTTAAAACGTGCATCTATTTTACAAGTAATTCATTCCCTCTAATAATGACATCTTGTCATTCCCACTATATGATCCTCATTCTCTAGAAAATTTTTCAGAAATTGTGTCAAGTGATACAAGTTCCAGTTTGTATTTTACTCTTGTAAAGTAACTTATTTATGTGATGAATGTGTTATATTGTTAAATGCTTGTTGAATATTGGTAATTAGATAAACTTAAATGCAGAATGTATTTTAAAATTATACTTATGACTTCATAAAAAATTTGTTTTACAGTCAAATAATTATTCATTTCACATAGTATTTTATGTAGAGGACCATCACTGATATCTGCAAGATCTGGAATCAAATCTTGCCTTTGACACATATTAGATGCATATTATAAATATATATCAGTAGAAGAAGTTCCATAGACCAATAATGAATAAGTGGTCCAGATCAAAAATAAGTGGTTATTGTTGCTGCTACTGTTGTAGTTGTTTTAATTGTATAGCTGAACATTATTTCAGTTGATGCTTTGTATTCAGGTCTTTGAATTGTCTGAGTATCTGAAAGAGAACATAGAGTAATAACTCTAATAGAACTTTTGAAGCTGTTTTTTCCCTTCTAAAGATTTTCTTCTTTCTTAATAGCATATTCATAGATTATTTGAATTTTCTAAAAAGTTAAACTGATTCTAGACAAAATCAAAAGAAGAAAATATTTGGAATTTTAATTTTGAAATATATCTATCCTAAGAGTTTTAATACTTGATGCTTATAGTCCTGGGTTTTGTTCTGTTTTTTGAGAAACCTAATTGACAAGCAACTGAACTCACCATGAATGAGCCAAGATTTCTTCCTAGTTTTGCCTTTTCCTCATTGAATGGGTATGAAAATGTCACTGTAGTGCTTTATGCTTCTGCTTCCTCATCTGCCTAGTGTGAACTATCTTATTTGCTTCTTGCTTACAATGAATTTTAGGTAGTATATAAGTTGTTTTCATATGGTAACATTCACCCAGTAAAATCCAAGTATTCATGACACAGAAAGCATTTTACAAATTTTTGATGATTAGTTGATAAGGACAGAATTCAAAGGCCCTATGAATGTGGCACTTTGCTAGTAATCTTCTTGTTATATATTATGTTAACATCTTCCAGAGTGTATATATTTGTTTATTATCCTCTGCCCTTGCTGTATATTGTTGACAATACTTCATTTTTCTCCCACTTCCCTAGTGTCCTTTTCCATCCAGAAGGTCTCAACACACTGATGATAGTGCCTTGTTAGTGGTAAGAATCTTGCACGAAATACAATTTTTACACTGCTAAGTCTAGAAAACATAGGTTGTCATGAATTTATATACTTCCCTCAGAAATGTTCCAAATAACATAAAACATGATGGACCTTCAAAGTAATTTTTTTCCCTCAAAGAGCTATAACTTCACTTTTTTCATATTCAATCTGATTTATTTTACCATGTACTTCAGTCATGGGGAAAATAACCTTTTCCACTCTTTCTAAAAGCTAAAAGTTCTAAAAGAACTGAGTAATTTCATTCTTGAATGTTGTTAGGAAATAGCGTTGGTTTCTACGTATACATATTCTTACCTTATTACTTGTTTGATCATTAATTTTTGATCCACAAACCCAACTGCTTTGACTAAATTATCTTTCTGACATATAGTTAATCATAAAATTAGTTATCAACTGGTTCCTAAAAACCTGAAGTATACTGATAATTCTCTTGTTTTGTAACTCTTAATATGTGGTTGCTTTTAAATGTTTTTGTGAAGATTAATGTTTCCTTCCACCATCTGCTTTATCATTAGAAAATAGTCTGGTCTTTATTATGAAATCATCATTTTTCTGAATCCTATGAGGGAGGAATATATTACAAAATAACTATCATGTTTTATGTTATTTTTTGCACTAGCTTTTAAAATTAGCACTTTAGAAATCTGGTGATTGTAGCAGTTCCATATCTTCTTTTACTTTTCAAAGTAATATTTGGTTCAACTTCTTGGCCTGCATGAATTGACTGCATGCTTAAATTTGAAATTATTATTACATTTCTCTGCCATTGTCAAGATTTCTATGTGTTCTGCAAACATTGCCCATTTCAGTTTGAGAAAAATGAAGCAGTTTAGCTGTAATACAGTTGTATTACTAGTAACAACCTAAGGCTAAAAATTGATAGGACAAAAAAAGTAAAAGAATAATGAAGCAAGGGAACCTGGAATGGAGGATTTAATTCTGAAAGAAGAAAAGTTGAGTCTAGAGCAAAGGAGAGAAATTATAGAACAGTATGGATCTGTTTTGGAAGCTGTTACAATAATCGAGGTGTGTGAGAAAGAATACCTGAAATAGCATGGTGACATACAAATTAAAGGGGGAAGATGAATATGAGATATTTTTTGAGGAAAAAAGAGATATGATATATCAAATGGTATGAAGGAGGAAGATAAACCAAGGTGATCTTCTAGATTGTATGACTGGTAGATATGGAATAAATGGATGAGCTCACTGAAGGAGTTAGTATATGGAGAGAAGAAAAAGAAAAGCCTTGAGGTTCTCACTCATAGTTAAGAAGTTTTTAAAAAAAGAGTATTAACTAAAGGAAATGGAAAAGGAATTGTCATAAAGATAAGAGAAACCAGAAAAATGCAATAATACAGAAGCATTGAATAATAAATCTGGAAAGAACCACAAAAATAATATATTTCAGCTTTTTCTTATAAATGACAGAACCAAAGTCCAGAGATGTTGGGACTTCCTCAAGATTCTACAGCCAATTAGTGACATAATTAAGACAAGAACTCAAGTCTGCCAAATGTACACTTTAGTGCATTCTACTAATAAAAATCAAACATATTTATGTAACATAACTTTAAAAATGCTTTTCTTACAACAACTCTGTAAAGTAGTGCATATATTATTTTCCTCATTTTACAATGAAGCCAAGAGAGAAAAGAAGATAATAATAATGTGATGCCTGTATAGTATTGTAATGTTTGTACCATGTATTTTTTCACTTGATATTATGACTAATAATACCAAAGAAGTTAGAAACATACATTTCCAAACAAAATGATATTTGAAATGGGTAGGAAAGAATAAAATGGATAATAAGAATTAAGGGACAATATGAAATCATTTAGTTGCTTTTGAGTTTGACACCAAAGCAAAGGATATGATTACTGAGCTCTACTGAGCTGTTTTCCTTTCTTTAAAGAGAGGTTTTTATTATTATAATTACCTCTTTCTCACATTGTCCAACAACTTTTCTTTTATTTCTTAGCACAAACTACTTTCTTCCCTTGTCTCCAGCTCTATCCTAGGTAGTGCCAACTTTGAGAGACACCTTTTTTTAAAAGGCTTCATCCTTAAAAACAGCCAGAGACACTCCCAATAAGGCATTTGCACCATATTTAAATCTATTCTCCGTTCTGTCCATCTCTAGCATTAATTTGTTAATGTTCTTATGCTTCACAACATTTAGTTTCTTACTATTCAGGGTTGAAGCAATAGTTTTATTGATATGCTCAACTGCTTTTTTGAGACATCTTTCCTCATGTAAAGGATCTTATCATTAACTTGGAGCTCCAGGATTTCATAAATGTTGGTAGAAGCACCACTGGGTCCAGGAACTTGGAAGGCAACCTTTTATAATAAAAAAAAAAAAAACAACTTCAACAGTGTAGTTTTCATGAGAGATGAAAGTGGGCATAATAATTACACCTACCCTGTAGGGTTTGGGGGAGGATCAAATGAAATAATTATTTGTAAAGCATTTAGAACACTGCCTCACACAGAGTAAGTGCTTAATAAATGCTAGCTGTTTTTATCATCATCATTATTATTACTTTGCACTTAAAAATTATTGTAGATTTTTCTCCACCCCAATGCATTTTCTAATAAAATGTTTGAAAGCAAAATTGTGGAATATAAAATTAAATGGATGGTTAGCAAATATATTTCTAAGAAGTAAATAGGAATTCACAAAAACCCAATATAACTTTATTAAAAACCAGCTTGTGTTAGATTAATTTCATTTTCTTTTTTTGATAAAATTATTTGAACATCATCAAGGAAATATTGTAAATTACCCAAATTTTGACAAAATATTAGCCAAAGTCATGTATGCTATTTTTGTAGACAAGTGAGATTTAGTGCAGATGATAATATAGTGAGATGGACTTAGAATTGGCTTCTTACCCACCTTTCCGTTTTTATTTTATATTCTTATCTTTCACATATTTTGTTTTCCTATAAATTTGTCTACTAACTTCTTACGCACAGCATTATCTCCTTTTTCATGTGTTTGTATAAGTGGTGCCCCATATCTAGAATGTTATTTGTCTTCACTTCTACATCATAGAATTCCTATCTTCCTTTAAAGTAGAGGTGATTTCAGTAATTAAAAACCTCTCTTTAAGTACTACCTAATAATAGAAATCAAGCCAACAAGCGTGTATTAAACTAAAGTGGAGAGGTAGGTTAAGAGATTTCTGTATATCTCATTTTCAAAATAGGAAGTAAAAGCCAATTTTACTTCTGACATTAGCCCAGAAGAGAGAGTGGCAAAATAACAGTCTTAGAAAAGTTTGTTAATATCTCTTAGTAATATATTCCTGATAATGAAATAAACAAAAATTTCTGGATTATGTTAATTAACTAGCTAATTAAAAATAGAAGAGGTATCCCTTTCTACTGCCACATTGCTGACCTTGTATTACAGGCAATGATGAAGTCATTCTGCCAGTTCCAACCTTTAGCATGATGATCAGTGCCACTAACAAGCTGGTAGTACAGAAGTTCATGATCCTCCTTGTTGAAACAGCAAACTTCAAGGAGGTCAAACTTATTGGGACTGAGGTCTTCAGTAATCTAAAGAATATGAAATATGGACAAGAGGTACCAATGTAGATGATGAGAATGGCTTTTCAATTTACATCCTGGAGAATAAAGAAGCTCTGGAGCTGCTTAAGAATGCTATTGGTAAGGCTGGCTAAACTAAGAAGAGTGTAAATCCCATGAATATTGCTGTATCAGAATTCTTCCACTCTGGGAACTATGATTTGGATTTCAAGTCTTCTAATGACACCAGCAAATACATCTCCCTCATTATATTTAAGAATCTCTATAATGCCTTCATCAAGGACTATCCATTAGTGTCTATTGAAGATCCCTTTGACCAGAATTATTGGGAAACTTGGAAAACTTTTACTGCTACTGCAGACATTCAGTATGTCTGCATACAGATGGGATGGTCTGGGATGGGATCGAATGGGATTGGATGGGATGGGATGATCTCATTGTGACAAATCCCAAAAATATTGAAAAAGCCTGAAATTGCCTCTTAGTCAAAGTGAACTAAATTGACTCAATGACCAGATCTTTCCACACATGCAAATTTGCCCATTCTAATGGATGGAGAATATTGGTTTCCCATCATTCTGAGAAAACTGAAAA
This sequence comes from Antechinus flavipes, assembly GCF_016432865.1. Lineage (NCBI taxonomy): Eukaryota > Metazoa > Chordata > Mammalia > Dasyuromorphia > Dasyuridae > Antechinus > Antechinus flavipes. Next base: position 322,228,731 of record NC_067400.1, on the reverse strand, counting down.
TAGCTTCATTGCAGACTTGGTGGTGATCTCTGTACTGGGCAGATCAAGCCCAAGTGCCCTCATGCCTATCTGAGTGTCTGACCAAGAATTATCAGATTCTTTGTATTTAACTTAGTGGCCAAGAGGGCAGTAGAGCTAGTAGATACTAGTCATCTGAATAGAAGTCTGTTCCCATCCTAAGATAGCAGTTCCAAGTCCCAAACTGGTATGAAAAAGAGAGAGAGAGAGAGAGAGAGAGAGAGAGAGAGAGAGAGAGAGAGAGAGAGAGTGTGTGTGTGTGTGTGTCTGTGTCTGTGTCTGTGTCTGTGTCTGTGAGTATTTGTGAGGGGAGGGAAGAAGGAGGAAGGGAGAGAGATTGGTAAAAATGAAGTAGGAATTAAAAGAAGAGAGAAATCAGTGTGGACTGAATTTGTAGAAAGTTTTCTAGAGGGGGGAACTTTTGAGTTAAGAATGGTAAGAATTTAGAGAGATGGAGGAAAGAGAACATTTGAAGGATAGGAAAAAAACAAGTGAAAATGAACAATGGGATATAACTCCCTTCTCACCTCCATCTCTGATATTCTCATTGTTTTGTTAAAACTCCTCATCAGACTATACCTGCTCATTTGGCATGTTGTTGGAAAGCCTGTTTTGTGATCTTATTACAGGGCTAGAATAATCACCCCAATATGTTGAAGTGTGGAGACATATACTCACATTTTGATCCCTGATGTGCTTACAGGTCAGCTCCTTAGTGATTTTTACAAGTAGAATAAAAATATTCAATAACTTCCTTCCCCCCTAAAAAAGTATACTTCAGATGTCACTTCCTACATGAGACCTTTTCTGATCCCTTTCAATTATCATTACTCTCCTTCTTCAAATTATTGTGTAGATACATTATATTTATTTGTTAGAGAACACTCCAAATCATATATCCTTTAACATGGGGATTTGTACTGCATCAATCTTCAGGAACTTGGATGGGAAAATAAAAATTTACATCTCTGTTTTCAATAACCTCCAACTGAAATTTAGTATTAACAAATGAGATAATGTATGTAAAGTGCTTTGCAAACTTTAAAGAATTATATAAATGCTAGATATTTTAATTAGCATATTTAAAAGTGGAAGATAAGAAACATGTAGAGAAGAGATTAAAAATTCTGGAGAAGATGAAATAATTATGTGATTAATGTCAAGGAAATTAAATAGTTCAAGGTTGGTTTTGAAAAGGAAAAGAAACCTTTTCTTCTGAGACCGATAAGAAGAATGAAAGAACAGATTTGAGCTATTGATGGTAGAGATGAGGATGCATGAAGGAACTTATACTAGATTATCCTAGTCTTCTCTATAATATGAAATTTGATTCTCCGTCAGAGAAGAATGTTATGAGAAGATACAGTTGGTATGGTGGGATAAGTGAGTAAACAAGGAAGGGATTTGTAATATATTTGGGATAAATAGTGATTGAGTTGAATTAAGGGGACAGAGAAATAAAAGTATTATAATTACTTGTGCCAACATTACCCATCAGTGTGGGAAGTACTGTCCTGCTAATAGTAATAATTCAATAAGACAGTAATAAAAATAAAAGATACCTTTTTTCCTGAGAAGCAGACCTGTTGATATTGAAATCAACATTTGTTTCAAGTCAGGATCTGATGATAATCAAATAACATGTGTTTGTGAGAAGAAACATGACTGAATTATTTAGCCCGTTCTTAAGTGCTAAATGCTGAATTTAGACCTCCAATCATGGTTTCTAATAAGAGATGGAGATATTGAACTTTAGAACATAGAAAGTTTTATAGAATCTCTTTTTTTAAAAGTAATAGTGAATAGTGTAGCTGATCAAGTGATCCATTAATCATTCTGAAAAGAGCTACACTTCACAGGAATTAAAATCTTTCCCTTTTTTCCTCAGTTTATATGCTGCTTTTATTCTCATCTTTTCCTGTCTCTAATTTTTTTTTTCTTGCTTTGATGAAACTGGAGCTATTTCAGATTGGAGAAAAGGAGATTTAAAGTGACACTAGGGTTGTCTTCAAATATCTGAAAGACTGTTAGGTAGAAGTCGACTTGTATCATTTACTCATAGCAAGCAGAGCTGGGAACTCTGGGTGGAAACTGTTTTGGCTCCATAGAATAAAAAACTTCTTTAAAATTGTAGTGAAAAAAGGAAGCGAGTTGCCAAGGTGTAAAGAGTGACTGAAGATCCTCAAATGAGTCATTTTAAAGTATGTTGTAGAGACCATTCCTATTAAAGTAGGAGTTATATGTGATCCTGGACCAAGTCATTTAACTCTGATTATCTCACACACAAAAAATAAATAAATAAAATAAAAAATAAAGAGGTGGGACTGAGTTTCCTTACATCTGAAGTTCTGTGATTCCTTGCATGATCATGCCTCATCTTTGAAGTATTCAAGCAGAGCCTGAAGGACAGTCTCTCTTTAATAAAAGAAAAGGGACTTTTGTATTGAGAGGGAAGTTTAGACTTGACCAGTAAGTGGCCTTCAAACTTAAAAGTGACTTGTGAAGTAGTATAGACAAATCTTCACAAAATAGTATAGAATTTAAGCTGAGTCTTTTGAAGGATTTTGATAAATAAAAGTAAGGGGAGAACATTTCAAATGGGATAAGTAAGGAAAAGCACAGAATTAAGAAAACACCAGATTTTTGACAGAAATAAAATGATTGAATAAGATCTTGAACACTAGATTTAGATGTTTGGATTTTATCTTGTAGACAATAGAATTGCATGACCAGTTTTGAATAGAGTAATAATTTAATAGAGAGGCAATATGTCATAATGGATAGAATTAAAGCTTCAGAGTCTTGGGTTCCAATAATTTATCTGACACATTATTTAATCTTGGGCAAATCACTTCTCAATGCCCCATGCACATCTCTAAAAGATGGTACTAACTCTCACTGGTAGAACATAACCATACAGAATTCCCTATAGTATCGAACCAAGAAAATTTTAAGTCTTTTTTTCTTTAATGAGAGACTTCTCTGCAGAGTGGCTAAAAAGTTGACCTTAGTGTCAGGCAGACTGAGATTCAAACCCGAATTAATCCACATGTGACCTTAGTTGAGTATTTCTTCTCAGTGTCCTGGCACTAATTTAAAACCACACATTACAAAGCAACTGTTGATCTGCATTGGTAGAGTGAATTTCCTTACTAGAAGTTCCTCATACTAATAAAATTACAAGTTTGTACCCAGAAATATATAGTCTCTATACTCAAAAATATATAATCAGTGTTGTTTTGTTTTGCTTTAAAAAGATTAATCTATTAGTAGATTTTTGCTAATCTAAATAGTAAAACTCCATCTGGTGACTCAGTAAAGAACCTCTTATCAGGAAAACTATGATTCTTGCTACAATTAGTTATGATTTTGTTTAGTTAAATAAACATATAATAATAGGTAGCATTTATATAGTGTTTACGTTATTTATTCTACAATAGTTACCTATAAAAGACATTTTTAGTTCAGCTTTTCAGTATTATTGGAGATTGTCTTTATAAATTCTAGAGCAGATGTCTTTCTACCTACTTTTCCAGTGTTAAATAGCAAATGATTCAATTTGACAAAAGAGTAACTCCTAGTATATAATTGTAGCATACAAATTCTTTGAGATTTGTAAATACAAAGCCCTCAACGATTCTTTTAAAACCTCTACTCTAGTCAATCTGGACTACTTACCATTCTAAACATACATTACACTCTACTTCCATATATTTTTAGGCATTTTAATATACATTTGTTGTTGTTCTTTGAAGGCATCATTCAACAGATTTTTTTTTGCCTCTATATCTTTCCTCATGCCATTCTCTGCCTAGAATGTCCCTTACTCTCATTATCAGCTGTTGAAGTTCTCTCTTTTCCATGAGAACCTGCTTAAATGCCCATCCCTCCTTCTTGATGTCTTCCCTGATCACCTCAACTAAAACTGATTCCTCTTTTTCTATAATGCTTAGTCATACCATTCATGTAAACTACCTTTTGTTGTGAATGTTTATATAATAACTAAGAATGTAATGTCCAAAAAGTTAAGAACTATATTCTTTATCTGGTTGTTTTATATATAGACACTCAAATATTTATTGATTGAATCATAATTTTTATTAAAATATTCTATTTGATTGTCAAATGGATTTTAAACCCAGAGCTAGGCATATACTCTTCTCAACATTGTGTGGGGCAAAGGACCACCAACTTAAGTAAATCAAAAGCATCTCAAGGTAGAAAACAAAGGAGCTTTAATTTTGTCAAGTTTCCTGAGAATTGGGAATCTCAACACCACTGAGTGATCTGGCAGTGAAAAAAGGCAAAGTACAGAAAGTAGATATTATATACAAGTCTTGAGTAACACTCCCCATAAACTGGACCTCTGTCCTGAGCAGTCAGGAAAATGACCTCACATTTTAAGTCATAAATGAGGAAAAACTTCTAACCCAACCACATCTTTAGGATTAGTAAATTACCTTACATGGGAATTTTAATGTGAGGTGGCCATAACTTAGTTTCAAGTTTAAAAAAAAAAAAAAGATTATATAATTTCGTTCTTTTTGAACCACTTGATTTCTGGAGGAACAAAACCTGGCCCTGGGACACAGCTGACTTTCACTCATTTTTAGAACACTGTCTCTATCTTGGGAGATAGCTTTCACAGTTCACTTCATTTAGCATCTAATCTAGGACCAGTGTCAAGGACTATTATTTCCAGTTGAATGTATAGAATGCCTTTGCATCCTGAAAACAGTTTCCACCTATAGAAGGAGGCCCTTCAGGTAATCCAATTAACAAAAAATGTCAAATTATAAATTATAAATGCACCATTGCATTTAAATATCATAATCACTAAGTCATTCTCGCTATCATTCCACCCCACTAGCAAACTAGTTATTTTATTTACAAATTGTATTAACATCATAATATACAGGGACCCCATTCACCTTTCCTGCCCTCTTCTTTTTCTTTTTTTATCCTTGACCTTGGCTGTGTGCCTTTCTTTATTTTAGGTTGGCAGTAATGCCAGTATAAATAAAAGGAATTTAGCAATGCTCAAAATAGGTAAACAGCATACTGTTGTTGGTGGAGTTGGCGTTACTTCCTTGTTTCTATTTCTTGTTGCCTTACCATATTATTTTGTTTTGTTTTGCATTTATTTCCCAAATTAAAAAAAATACAACATGGAACAAGATTGCAAAGGAAACATTATTTGGGCAGTGTGATGGAGCTTATAAGAGTCTCATTTTTAAAAATGAGTTTATTTTCTTATTTATCTGCATATTTTGAACAAGAGGCAAGAATATCCCTTTTTTTTTCCGCTGAGGGTATGAAAGCACACATTAGATATCCCATTTAGATTACTAGTGGCATTTAGACTAGTAGTCTATACCTGAGAGTGGCTATCTTTTTTTTTATTATTATAACTTTTTAATGACAGTACATATGCATGATTTTTTACAACATTATCCCTTGCACTCACTTCTGTTCCAATTTTTCCCTTCCCTCCCTCCACCCTCTGGCAGGCAGTCTTATATATGTTAAATATGTTATAGTATACCCTAGACACAATATATGTGTGCAGAATTATACAATTCTCTCGTGCACAGAAAGAATTGGATTCAGAAGATGAAAATAACCTGGGAAGAAAAACAAAAATGCAGACAGTTTACACTGAGAATGGCTATCTTAAATGTATAATCCTGGTTTTAGATTTTTTTAGTTGAAATTTATTTGAGTTCATCATTTTTTAAAGTTTTTATTATTTAAACTAATATTAAGTCTGTGTTTTAAAAAATCCTGTCTTCAGTTTCAAATTCCATTTTAAAAATGCTTTTCATATACCTTATTATAGCATAAATTTGAACATGTGTTAGTTCCTGTTTCTCAGTATCTGTAGCTGTATACATTCATCAGAAATTCTCATCAATTAATAATACACAATGTGAATTTTAACTGTTTTTATTTTCAATGACTAATGAGCAATTTTCAATTTAAGAGGATTTTTAAATTATGTAGTAAAATGTCTTTATCATTGTGTGTGTGTGTGTATGTGTGTATGTATGTTCATGCACGCATGTACCCCTGTATTTCTGGAACTCACAGCACACTTTGCCTTTTATAAAATCATTTTAGTTTTTTAACATAAGAAACTGGTCAAGTAGTGTGGAGTTCTTCTTTATAAATAATAATGGTTTTCTCTGGGGGAGCAAGTTTCTTGGGGAGGTTTTCTGGAGACAGCCTTAGTATCAGTTCAGATCAATAATTACCCCAAATGCAGCCAGATGGTAAAAATACAAATGTTTATTTCTCCTTCCAAGTCTTGTCTTTTTCCTTGGTCCCAGATAGCTAGATTCTTAGAGATCTTTTTCTCTGCTTGGTTCTGAGAGTTCCTGCAGCTTTGTCCTTTGCCTCTGTTTTCTTCAGCCTCCAGAGCCAGCACCAAGTTGAATCTGTCTTGCTTTTGAGAGAGGGCTTCTGGCTCTCAATCTACCAGAGTGCTCCTCTCCGACCCCAGTCAATGTTCTGGAGTAAGACTCCTCACTCAGAGAGGGCTTCTGGCTGAACTCACTTGAAGCTCCCATCTCAATCTGAATTCAGCTCCACTCTTCATGTAATTCAGCTGAATTCTGTCTGTGAGCCTCTGTCTGTTTCTTGTATATAAGAGAGAGGAATTGTGGGATATGAGAGAGAGGGATTATGGGTTTCTTCCCAGAGTGCTCTCTGGCCCTAAGAGCTTCAAGGGAGGTGTGAATTCAGATATCTCATACTAAACCCTGAAATCTCCCGAACATGTGAACTCCAATGAGTAAAGGTGCAAACACAAGCATTGTATCAATTAGTTCTATTTAGTACCTTGTTTCAGGTTCTGGCCCAAAACATCTTGTAAGATCAGATCAATAATCTATCAACTCTAATGAGTTATCAGTTTGTAAAGATTCCAACAAAGTAGGACAGTGTGTGTAGTGTTATCATTCCAGTAAGTAAAGGCTGTCTAATTGTTTACGAAATTGTCCCTATACTACCTTCTGACATAGAATCATATCTTTATTAGATTTAAATATAATTTACTTTTTTTTGCCTTTTTTTATAATTATAACTTTTTATTGACATAACATATGCTGGGTAATTTTTTACATTATCCCTTGCACTCACTTCTGTTCTGACTTTTCCCTTCCCTCCCTTCACCCCCTCCCCCAGATGGCAAGCAGTCTTAAACATGTTAAATATGTTATACTATATCTTAGATACAATATATGTGTGCAGAACCGAACAGTTCTCTTGTTGTACAGAAAGAATTGGATTCAGAAGGTAAAAATAACCCCGGGAAGAAAAACAAAAATTCAAACAGTTTACACTCATTTCCCAGTGTTCTTTCTTTGGGTGTAGCTGCTTCTGTCCATCATTGATCAATTGGAACTGAGTTAGATCTTCCCTTTATCGAAGAAATCCACTTCCATCAGAATACATCCTCATACAGATTTGTTTTTGAAGTGTATAATGATCTCCTGGTTCTACTCATTTCACTGAGCATCAGTTCATATGAGTCTCACCAGTCCTCTCTGTATTCATCCTGCTGGTCATTTTTTTTTTAATTAGAAGCTCATTTTATTTTTTTAAAAACAGCACAATAAAATAGGAAACCAATTTTTTTTAAAGGAAGAAAAAAACCAAATTGCTAGTATCATAAAAGGTGAATATATCACCATGAAGATTAAAAATAAGGCAATATTATTAAGAATTATTTTGCCCCAATTTTATGCCAGTAAAACTAACAATTTAAGTAAAACATTTTGAAAAATATAAACTGCTTAGATTGTGCTGGTCATTTCTTACAGAACAATAATATTCCATAACATTCATATGTCACAATTTACCCAACCATTCTCCAGTTGTTGGGCATCCATTCAGTTTCCAGTTTCTGGCCACTACACACAGGGCTGCCACAAACATTTTGGCACATACAGGTCCCTTTCCCTTCTTTAGTATCTCTTTGGGGTATAAGCCCAGTAGAAACACTGCTGGATCAAAGGGTATGCACAGTTTGATAATTTTTGGGGCATAATTCCAAATTGCTCTCCAGAATGGTTGGATTCGTTCACAACTCCACCAACAATGTATTAGTGTCCCTCTTTTCCCACATCCCCTCCAACATTCATCATTATTTTTTCCTGTCATCTTAGCCAATCTGACAGATGTCTGTTCATATCCTTTGACCGTATAATTTGCTTTAAACTGAATTTTTATTTAATCATTTTTATGTGCCACTTATACTATTTAGCTAAAATAAGTTTTTTGATTAAATCCTCTTCTTTCATATGATTTATCATGTGATATATATATCACTGAATAAATTTCCACAGTTATGTTAAAAGCTTTTATGCTCTTGTCTGTATTTCTGTCCATTTGATGAAATATTTTTTCATGAAACTTATTTCAGGTTTATTAATTACTGAAGCATTATAGAATTAGGGAGATAAAAACAATTTTTTATATTGAGTGATGTTTGGTTTGTTAACAAATATTCTCTTCCTGCTCTGTCATCATCTAAATAAGACATAAAAATATGTAAATGACCCCTTCTTTTCTAATCTTGCTTATTTTACTAACATAAATGCTGCCTTCTTTTTATCTTTCTTTGCCCTTTTGGAATTCAGTCGATGTCAGGGTTGACTCAAGTGGGCTGTGCTACTACCCCACCTCATTCTTCTGCTTCCAGATCTCTCAAGGTATCTTTTGTTACTATAATTCACTAGAAAATGAAGGGAGGGGAGATATCTTTTTTTCCCCTCACATCTGTCCTGAATTCGCCAGTGCATTAGTTGAGGAACAATTTTTGATTGTTTAATTTTTTTTTTAAAGTTTATATTGATTTTTTTTCTGTTTCTTATATCATTATAGTTATATCAAATATCTATCCCCCTCCCTCTCTCAGAGAGCCATGCCAGATGACAGAGAATTTTTTTAGAAAGGGGGAAAAAATTGTCAAGACAACTGATTGATAACCTGAAAAAAAATTTTTAAATGTGCAATGTGAGGCACACAGGGTCACACAGCTAATAAGAGTCTGAAGCCAAATTTGAACTCAGGAAGTCTTTCTTTACTTGGAATTCTTGTTCAAGTTAGGAGAATGAAATAGGCAGACTTTCATTGCAAAGATAGACCATATCTTTATAGTCATTCATACACAGTTGACAGAAGTGAAAAGTTCAAGATCTCACTGCTTATTGTTTGTTGATTATAAAAAAGCATTTGAGTCAGAAGAGCAAAATGCTGCCTTAAAGACTTGCTCCAATAAAGCAATTTTATTCAAAGACCCTCTAATTATTTATATCAACTAAAGCATAAAACAGGAATATATATACATACACCCAAAGATTTTTGCTAGTTTTATGGAAGATGTCTTGCACAGAGTCCATATCAAAAAGAACTCCCCAAAGATAGATGGTGACACATTCTAAATGCTTCTCTTTGTAGATAATGTGCTAATTACATCAAATTATGGAACATTGTAGAGTCCCTTTGAGATTCATAATTAGAAGAGTTTAGCCTAACTAAACACACAAAAAAATTGGATAAAAAGGCTTATTTTATACATTAAATGAACAGATTATCTATATTTATCTATGTTGAATTGTGAAGTAGACCTAGAATTGAATAGAGAAATGGGCTATATTGCATTTTAGACATTGGACAATGTTTTTTAAATGGCCCCAAGCTTTTCTCTAATATAAATAAAGGCTCATCTTTCTAATGTCAGTAATTCTTCTACTGATACTGTATGATTGCAAATCCTGGAATATCATAGTCTCTGATGAATTAAGGTTAAGAGTCACTGAAAGGACTAGAGACCAGTGTTAAGTGGGTTATGTTAGTAGCCTATAGAATATTATTAGGGAAATTATTAGGATATTATCAGGAAAGTATTATGTATAATCATCACCTTTATTTCCTTACTTCCCATTCCTCCATCCTTTACTGCAGGGGTAGAGAAATCTGATAACACCATTGAAATCATTTGCATAATCAACCACAGGTGATGATGAGCTGATAGGTACTACAGCCTCTCACTAATTAAGTTCTATGAGTTGATAATGTTGTATGACCCTCAGTGATACTATAAACCAGGGGTCCTCAAACTACAGCCCATGGGCCAGATGTGGCAGCTGAGGACGATTATCCTCCTCACCCAGGGCTATGAATTTTCTTTATTTAAAGGCCCACAAAACAAAGTTTTTGTTTTTGCTATAGTCCAGCCCTCCAACAGTCTGAGGGACTGACCCCCCTATTTAAAAAGTTTGAGGACCCCTGCTATAACTATCTAAATGGCCCTAGACAGAAAAAAAGATTCCTCACCTCTGCTTTACAGCCTGGCTTTAAGCCCTGCCCTTTAACTGAAACAATTTTCTCCAAGGTTATCAACAATCTCTTGACTGATAAATCCAGTGGCCTTTTTTCAGTCTTTTTTCTACTCAACCACTTTGCTGTTTTTTGATACCATATATCAATGCTTCTGCCTATACTCTCTCCTTTCTTGGCTTATAAGATAGTATTTTCTCTTTTGTATTTCCTTCTACCTTTCTTACCACATCTCTGCTAGATTTTCATCCATGTCTTCCTTCCTCTTAAAAGTTTAGATACCAAAGCTCTGCTGTTCTAAGCCCTCTTTCTGTGTTATCACATCTACCCCATCAGAGGCAGCTAGGTAGTAATAATAGGTAGAATTCTGGACTTGGAGTTAGTAAGAAAGGTCTGAATTCAAATTCTACGTAAGAAACTTCCTGGCTATCCGAACTTGGGAAAGTCCTTTTCAACATACTTTTGGTTTTGGAAGGGTTGGTTGTCTTAAACCATGTTTGCTGTTTTGTACTTTTTTTTTCTTTGCAGGCCTAGCTTACACTGGATTTCAGCTGTGTTGGCCCTATTAACTTAAGTTTTTAATGGTCTTTTGTATTTGTCCTTGGTTGGATTCACTGTCATCTTTTGAATATAACAGTTTAAAATCTGAATTCATCTGAGAGTTTACATTGTCTTTTTTCCTTTCTCATTAAAATTATTTACAATTTCCTTGGTAAACTTCTGTTTTAGAATCACCGCATGTAGGATTTACCTGTTTTTCTCTAAACTTCTAAAAATCTCTTTTAAATCCATATTAGACTGCTACAAAATCAACATTATTACATAGCTTCTACTTCCCTGGGTTTTTATAAAGATCAAATGAGATATTATTTATCAAGCACTTAGCACTTAAATGCTTTTCCTTCCTTCGTGCTTTAAGATTTGCAGAGTATTTTACGGATTCCTCATTTGATACTCAGAACAACCCTAAAAGGTGGGTGCTATTATCAACTCCATTTTACAAATTGAGATTAAGTGACTTCCCCTGGGTCAAACAGCTACTAAATGTCTTCCACCAACCTGATTCTAAGTCGAGCATTCTGTTACTGTGCTCCACTTTGTTGCCTTGGTATGCCAGGGTCCTCTTCCTTATCAGTTACATACTACTTTCTCTCAAGGTTTCACTTAGTTTCACTTTATTTTTGTCAGAATCTGTGGATCCAGTGTAGAAGTTCTCATTCATTATTCCTTCTTATGTTCTAAAACCTGAGTTCATCAATAGGACAGACTTACAGTGTTTTAGTATCAAAGAGTCTAAAATATTTTAAATAATTTGAAACACTCAAAAAGCTACATCCTGGGGCAGATTAAACTTAATACCTCCAGATGCCTCTTTCCATGTCTAAAATTCATAAAATCTTCCTCCCTTCTCTTGATTAGCCTTAGAGCAAAACCATCATGCATTCTTTTCCCTGCTCTGAGTACTTATTCCAGAAAAATACTGCCTTAAAGTGGAATTTTGTTCCAATGCCTTTCTTTCCCCGTGTACTTCTTGTATTCTACTATGTGTGTGTGTGTGTGTGTGTGTGTGTGTGTGTGTGTAAAACTGTTGTTTTGGGGGGGGGAAGAAAGAAGGGATTTTCCCAATATTAGGAAAAGGTTCATGAAGCAGAGCTTTTTCTATTTCCATGGTTAACACATATTTTTCTCTCCACTGTATGCAAGCCAAAACAACCTCTAAAGAAGATTATAATTCTTAATATCTAATTCCAGTTCCCATATAAGAACCAAAAGGTCATATTCTTCTTGTATATTCCCCAAAGAAACCATGAGTATGAGTAGTTACTTCCTATTGAATAATAATTTTTGACATTTGTTTATTTATCCACAGAATGATGAAAGACCTACCATCTCACCAAGTTCACCCACAACCCAAACAGGTAATTAGCACCAGACCACAGCTAATTAGCCTCAGATTAGCTGTAAGAACATTTTTGGTAATAGCTTTTCAGAGGACAAATATTTCTATGCTGTGGCTTCTTTATCTGAAATAAAAATTCAGAAATTCAGTGTCATTCCAAATGATACTTTCAGAGAGAATAAGATATTTTTATAAGTAAAAATATTCTGCATATAGGCCTTCCTACATTTCCTGTTTCCTTTGGTCATACTTTTGTGATGTGAAAAACTAGTTATATCATGCTGTATTCTTATCTTAATTTGGTACTTCTTCAGTTATTCCTCCATCAAACTTTTTTTTGATTTATAATTTCTATTACATTTTAATTTATTTCATTCTCAATTTTCTTTTGCCTTTCCATCCTCTCTCAGTACATTTTTGCCCTCCCTATTCTCCTGCTACTTCTACCTTTAGAAATCAGCCTCAACGACCAGAAAGTTTCCTTTTCCGAGCAGCTATCAGAGATGAAACAAATAAAGGTATGTGGTAGCACCAGAAAAGACAACTTTATGCAGAGTAAGACTAATGTGTTTCATTCTTTTCAGTCTACCATATTATCTTGACAGAAGTATGAAACATATCCTTATCTGTGATTTTACTGGCATAAGACCTAACAAGAATAAACCAGAATACTATTTACATTAAAAGTTGTACCTTTTTCCGCCTTAATCATTCAATAAAGGAAGAAATCGTGATTGTAGAAATGAATGTAATGAAGAAATATGATAACCTTTTTGAGTTATATAGAACTGGTTTTCTTATTTGATCTGTGTTGATGCAATCTGATTTATTCATTTTTGAAAAAATGAAATAATTATAAAATAAATCTACTTAAAGCTTTCTTTCTGTTACTTATTAATCTGACAGTTTTCAATTTGGGCCCAGAAGGGAAAAGAGATAACTTAGGAACAGAAACAAATGTTATCATTTTTGTAAATATCCATCTACATGTAATTACCAGAATATTACAAATCTCAAAAAGGGCCTGGAAACCCTTTCACTGTTCTGAAGAAATAGAATGATATTTTTTAATCTAATCATAAAGTTAGCCACATATAGAAATCATACAACTTATTTTTCTACACACAGCATGAGTGTTCATGTTTATACAGAGCTTCGCATTTTTCTGACACAAGCTCCCCATGTTCATGTTTTCTTAATAGGTCACTCCTCACCTCTTCTTTCTTCTGCAACTTCAGCCAGTGAATCTGCAGATCCTAGATCAAGACAGAATCCCAAACAACGTGAGGAAGAGTTGGAGTTAATTGATCAATTACGAAAGGTGCATATTCCTGTTATCTTTGAATAATACTATTTTGGTGATACCACTATGGTCAAGGATCAAGGCATCAATCATTAATCCTAACAACAAAGAGTCATTTACTAAGAACATTAAATACCACACTCCATATATGTCAACTTTATCTTGATTGTAAAGTGGAAAATAAATTCTTCTTTGACTCATTCTTCACTTTTAAGGTACTTTTTAGCCTCTGAATCATTACCATCAAGAGGAACAAGATTTTTAGAGACTTCAGGACATGATCCAATTAGTGAATAGATTTAAAATCTGATAGGACTTCAAAGTGCTTTTCCTTTCTTCTTCAACTGAAGACAAAAAAGAATGTAATCTGAGGTAATAGAAATATAGATTGTGATGAACAATTTATTTTCCTTTGGTTTATTGAAAGGGGATCAGATCTCCCACAGAGGATAAGTATGATTAGTTGTATAATTAACATTAGGATTATCTCTTTTTAGTCTGACTTCCTTATACACTCCAGAAGATAGAGAACCCCAACATAGATATTCTTATCCTTGGAATAGAGAGAGAATATAAGCATACCACTTTAATAATTTTCTTTTTTTCCTTCAATTTTTTGGATGATTTCATACGCAAATGTAAATGACTTTTGTAATCCTCTTGAGTCTTTTCCTTCATTGAAATGTTTCATATTGTAATATATCATATAATATGTGTAGTCTTTTCTTTTACCTAGAATATTGAATTCCGACTGAAAGTTTCTCTGCCTTGTGATCTTGGAGCAGCTCTTACTGATGGTGTTGTTCTTTGTCATTTGGCCAACCATGTGCGTCCGCGATCCGTTCCCAGTATTCATGTTCCCTCACCTGCTGTAGTAAGTATAAAAAGATCAGAGAATATTTGGTTAACTAACAGATTTACTCAGCTCTTTTTATTAGCCTATATAAATGATGCTTTTTACATGTTTATATTTTTAGTTATATTTAAATTTTCATATTTGTTCACCTATCATTGTAATAGTAACAGATTTATATTGCAACCCTAAGACTTACCAAGAACTTTCCTGCACAATAAACCTGTGAGATAGATAATACAAATATTGTTTCCATTTTACAGATGATAACATTTAGAACTAAAAAGATTAAATGATGTACTCATGATCACATAACAAGAAATTACTGGAATTAAATTTTAAATTCATGTCTTCTGAAACCAAAGATTTTTTCATTTATATTACACACTTACATTTTTATTAAACAGACTATTCTTCTGTTTTCATTTGCCCTTAAAATGCATATAAGCCAGGGGCAGCTAGGTAGTGCAATGGATGGAGCACCAGCCTTGAAGTTAGGAGGACCTGAGTTCAAATCCCTGTCTTAGACATTTAACACTTCCTCCTTTGTGACCCTGGGCAAGTCACTTAACCCCAGTTGACTCAGCCAAAAAAAAAAAAAAAAATGCATATAGGCCTATGGATTCTATCTTTGTCATGTTCCTATCCCAGCTTCTTCAAGGGCAATCCTTGCCTCTTTCCTAGGACTTTTGGATTCTTCTCATCAGAAGAAAGTATTTCTGTGTGTTTCCAACCTTGAGTTTGACTTTTTTGTCTAACAAAGGAATTAGATATCAGATACTAAGAAAAGAAGATTGAAGATCTTGGGCTAACTTCTAAGAGACTGAAGGGGATCTTCTTAATCTAATAAAATACAAAATAGAGTCATCTGGGGCTAACTATGTAGTCTATCAATTTGATTCCTTAGGAAGCAGGAACTACTCTTTTCTCACTCAGCTTAGAAAGTATATCCAGGTAGGTAGAAAGAAAACAAAAAGAATCCATAGCATAGCAACAAACCCATTGGACTAAAATTTTTACTCTTTATTCTGGAGCTTAAGTTAAAGAGGACAGGAATTGCCATGTTGTTGGAGGAAGCTACTGGGTATTCTCTACTTTGTAGGCCTTCCAGTTTCTCTTAAGCTGAGGTAAGAAACTAGATCTAGGATAACTGCCATTATAAATAACACTTGCAAACTAGTACAGTGTTAGATTTTTTTTGTTTGTTTTGTTTTGTTTTTTGCTGAGGCAGTTGAGGTTAAGTGACTTGTCCAGGGTCACACAGCTAGGACGTGTTAAGTGTCTGAGGTTAGATTTGAACTCAGGTCTTCTGACTTAAGGGCTGGTACTCTATCCACTGCCCCACCTAGCTGCCCCCTACAGTTTTGGATTTTAAGAGAAAAATGTAAACTTGGCCTGAGGAGAGATAAGTTTTGTTTTCTTCAACCACTATATAAGTGTTTTCCTTTAAAGCATATAAAATGAATATGGAAAAAATTTAGTATTTTAGTAACAAATGAAAATGTGTTCTTGAGCTAGAGAATAGCATGAATATTTGCCATTTAAAATTTAATTGTCAGGATGGGAGAACATGTACAATAAACTTAGTATTTAAAGAGAGAACATTAATTCAAGAATGCTTGCATTTAACAATATCTTAGAAAGGAGATCTTTTGCATTCTTGTGGCCTTCCAAGACCAATTGAGCCTTCCATAAAATAAAAATTTTTAGGGAAAATCTCAGGTTAAGTATTATCCTGGAGAGTTAAGAACAACTGGATATTATAAAACTCTTAACTAAATTGAAACATGAAGGAGAAAGAGAGACTTAAAAGTTAATCAAATACCAATTAACCAGAATGTTAATTTAAAAATAAGAAAGCCTATTAAGTGAAAAGTAGAAGTCTTTATGAATTGTCAGCTATTTTGAATAAAACAATATATCATGACCAGGTTCTTACTATATGGATTTTGTATATAAATACTTACTCTTTCCTGAAGACCATTTTACATTCATTTAAATTCAATTCAATTAAATCTGAAGGAATTGACCCCATAGGATTACTTAACCCTTTTTTCCCTCAGCTCATTTAGTTCAATATTAATTAATTAATTTTTTTTTAGTTCAATATTTATTAAGAACTTATTTTGCCTATACTGTGGTAGGCACTGCAAAAAACCAAATAATAATTTGTGTACTTGTTTTATTCTCCCTAAAGAAATTTTTGTGATTAAAATATTAATTTTTAAAATCTAGCAATTTCTTGCTAACTTATTTAATATGCATGTGAACTTAATATACATGCACAGAGGATTTGGCCATTTGGAGATTTTTTTTTCTTGCTTGTACAAGTTTGTAACAACAATTTTGTTTTTCTTTTTCAGTGAGAGATATGGGAGAAGACAATCTTCATTGATTACAAAAACTAAAATCCAAAGCAACACTCTCTTCCTCCCAAAAATAGAGATTCTTATGCGATATTTTATTGTGGGTTGTTTTTTTTTTTTTTTTTTTTGACAGAAATACATCAGAATTCCAAATGACATATTCCCTATTTTCTATAAAATGATTTTCTACAAACATAAAAATAACTTAGTTATTAGTCATCCCCAAATCAGACCAACAAAATGATGGGGTGAGGCGTGAGACTCCAAAAGTACATTGGGGTTATGGGACAGTGTTTCAAGTTGTGTCAAAAGAATATGTAGGCTTAGACATCCTCTAAATCGGGGGGAGGGGCAAAGCTTTTGTTATGCTGCTAAAAGAGTGGGGTAAATTCATAAAACTCTTTAGAAAGGAAAAGGGCTTTTAGCAATTAACAAGGGGAAGACAAGTTCCCTAGAAGTAACCAGGCGGAAGATGCCATTAAGACTGGCAAGTGGGGAATTATAGAGCTAACCCTGAAAGAAGTTTGGGATTCTGATAGACATTTGTTATTGTGACTCTTAGCAAGCAGATAATCCCAAAAAGGAATCAGCAGGAAAAGGAAATTATGCCATTGACTAGGCTAACCCTAAAAGGTATTTAGAGTTAATCAAGAATTCACTATGAACAGATCTCTTATGGGGAAATATAACCTTGGAGATTTAACATCATAACTTGGCTTTCTGATTAGATTCAGTAAATAATTGTGGGGTTATGATGATTTTGTCAGTGCCAAGAATTCAACTAAGAATTCTACCAGAGACCTCCAACTGGGGTGGGGCTGTAATAAGGTCCATTTAAAGAAAGGGCCCACTTAACGTGGAGATGATCCTATCCGTGCTCCTCTCTGCTTGCCTCAAGAAGTAGCCAGGCTTCCAGACTGTATATAGTAATTCAGACACTCTTTTAGCTACCCAAATATCTCATCATTCAGATCTTTTAATTTTGGAAATTCAGTGTGAACATAGGTTTATTTCTTTCTCATATTTTAAGAAATACTCGAGTTAGTTTTGACCCCGATTTAGAATTTTTATTGTGTTGTCAAAGGGAAAACCTGCAAAAATATTTTTTCCTATTGTGTGGGATGCATGCAAGATCCCCTTCTCCAAATTAATTAATCAGAGACATCTTCAGGTACAAAGAGAAAGCATTTATTTAGTCTCTGCAGGGAGAGACCCAGACACACCTGGGAGACATCACAGATCCCAACATGTGTATCACCTGATAAGCCAGAAAGCAGTGAATCTGGTTAAATAGCAAAAAACCCAAGCCTTTTCATTGGATAAAACTAAAAGGAAGTAACCCTTATTGACCAATGGTCACCAATGCTGTGGTGGGTCATGTCACTTCCTGTCACTAATCTAGGATCTTGGCCTTCAGAGACCTCTAGGCCTAGAGATCATGTGACTTCCTGCAACCTGGGCCCAAGGCCTGATCTTCTGGCTCTTCAGATCCCTGGGAATAGGGATCACATGACTTTGACAAAGCTTCACCTGGTCTCACTCACTATTTCATTCCATTTGGATTCTTCAAGCCTTTAGGAAATCCATAAGTAGTATTCCAGACCTGAGATTTGGGCCTTTTTTTCTTTTGTTCTCTTTTCATCACCATCCTATTCTTCATTCCTATACCCTTCAACTCTCCCATCCCAGAATTTCAACCAAGCATTGCACAGTGTTTCCACCATACCCTGTGGAATTGATGAGGTTTGGAGGGATACAGAAGCACTGAACTCCCAGAAATATATTGATATTTCAGAAACTTCTGTACAGGCCACAAAAATGATAGGAAGAAGGGGTTTGATTTAAAGTATATTGGAATCTCAGGCCAGGTTGTTTCAAAAGAATTTGTAGCCTTAGATCTTCAAATCAAGAGGCAAAAATTTTATTATGTTCCTAACATCTATTTGGAGTTTTAGCAATTAACAAAGGGCAAGACAAGTTCCCTGGTGAACTCATAATTAACCAAGGGAAAGATGTTATGAAGGTGGAAATTGCCGTTAATGGCAAGTTCCAAATGAACCCTTGACTCCATAAACCAGGCTAAATCTCTAAAAAGAAAAAAAAAGTAGTTTGGCTGAGGTTTACACCATTGACTGGCAGGCCAACTCTAAAAAGAATTAAGCACCCAAAAAGAAATTAGAACCTCAGGGATTGGAATCATTACTTGGTCTTCTGCTTGGATATAGTAATTGTGGGGTTTTGATGATTTTTGTCAATGTAAGGAATAAAAAAGGTCTTTTTCAAGAACAAAAGGTTCACTTAAAGAGATAATTGTATCAGTTCTCTCTTTCTCTCTCTCTCTTTCTCTCTCCCCCTTCTCTTCCTCTCCAGCCTATCAACTCTCCTTCAAATACCCTAACCACTGAGCTCTTTAACCTATTCTCTCCTCCCAAGCAACTCTTCCACCCTAGCCACACTTAAGAGATGTCACATATATTAAGTGTCTCTACATTCTCATTCTCTTCATAATCCTTGTCCTCCAAGCTTGGATCACTCTCCCTCTTCTCTGACTCCTGTTTTTATACAGTAAGCCTTTCCTAGTCCTTAATTCTAGTGGCTTACTTCATTATTTTCTATTTATCCTATGTATCACTAATTTTTATGTATTTATTTACTATTGTCTCTTCCATTAAATTGTAAGATAGTTGAGGGCATTTTTCGCTTTTTTGTTTCCCTTGCTTAGCATGGAGACTATTTTAATATTTATGTATAAATTTGATTTACATTATATTTATATTAATTAATAAATATTAATATTGATTGATTAATTTATCAAGGATGCCCAAAGTTCCTAGATCATTTAAATATAAATATAAATCACATAATTAACAATTTATCCTAGATCATACATTTTCTGGCAGATTATCCTTTATCCTTATAAAAGACTAACTGAAGAAAGAAAAAACTAACTTTCTTTACCAAGAGTTAACAATTCAGAGTTCTTACATTAAATCTGAAAAGGAAACTTTCTTTCTTAAAATAGATCCTCACCTCTCCCCATGATTGCTTTTTTTTTTTTCTTTTACATTAAAGAATAGGGTCCCAGATTTCTTTTTTCCTCTCTCACCCCACCACCATGTAGGTATTGGAGTTTTTCTTCCTTCCAACCCTCCTTCCATCCATTATGTTTCCATCTCTCTTGAAATCTTTTCCTATATTCATCTTCTGATCAGTATCTCCATCTTCTAGGCCAGGGCTTCCACACAAGATTCATTTTTCCCCCAAGGAATTTTTATGTGACCCTGGGTATATAGATATATAAAACTGGTAAATAATCAAACATTTAGTAATAAAAAATCATAATTTCATGACCCTCACATTCAACTACAAGATCCCCTATGGGTTGTGATTTACACTTTAAGAAGCCAGTTTCTAGATCAAGTTCTGCCTAAGGAGGATGTATGATGTGCTCTACCCTTTGGAAGTAGCCAATATATTGACTCTCTGTGCTTATCAATTCCCTCAGGAGAACTTAATCTAGATAAGAATGAAATGTATCCCTTTTCTACTCAAAGTCTCTTCGCCAAGTGAAAATTTCTAGCCAACTAGTGCTGTTTCTATTTTCATACGTGGAAAGTATGCTAAAATAAAGAATATTTGTATTCCAAGCACACGTAACAGTGCCTATAATATATAGTAATATGCATTATAAATATTTGTTCTTGACTGACTGATTTTCCTTCTATCGTCTAAAATAATAATAGTATTTTTTATGTCTGAAAATAATCTCTTTTTCCTTATAATGAAAGAACTGAGTTCTAAATCCATTACCTTTTTTTTTTAAAAAAAAGAGCATATAAAAGCAGATTCCATTTATTTCTTTATTTATTTGCTTTTGGACCAATTCAAGTCTGGTCATTAAAGACACAGTTCCAGGCATAAGGTCACAATATAGTACCATGGAAAGAGTATTTATTCTTGATTCACAGGTTCAAATTAAATTCTTCTGGTCTCTCTGTTTTCTCATCTGTAAAACTGGAGGATTAGGTGAGGTCACCTCTTCCAGCTCTAGAATACTGATCCTCCCAATTCTTTAGTATAGATTTAGCCTCTCTTTGTCTCAACATTACTCACTTTTTTCTGCTTAATTTTGTGACTCACCTATTGGTGGTTCAGCTCCACAATTACTTGTGGTACCAAGTTGAAAGAGATAACTAAATCCCATATTTGAAGAAACTCTTAATACCTACACTTAAAAGTTTGTTTCTTTAATATGAATGACTCTTGACTATTAAATCATAGGCCAATGTACATTCATACAGGATTAGAACTAAAGAACTGGTCATTTGAATTTCCTGGTTATTCAAAGTGAAAACTTATAGACTAGAAGGATGTGTCTAATGGAAAACTCATTAGATCAAAAAGTTTTTCCAGAACTTAGACTACTGAAATTAGAATTACAGGTACAAACTGTGTACAGGCATGATAGATATGCAAGGAAACAAATTTGCCAAGAAGACATTTCTCCTTAAAGATGAGACATTTTGGAAAATTACTTTTTTCTGCTGCAAGCTTTTAAAATTTATTTCCACTTAGAAGAAGCATCCAGAATCCTTAATCTACTCTGAAGCAAATATTTTTATTTAGCTAATAATTACTTTTTAATTTTTTTATTATAACTTTTAATTTACAAGACATATGCATGGGTAATTTTTCAGCATTGACCCTTGCAAAACCTTCTGTTCCAGCTTTTCCCCTTCTTTCCCCCATCCCCTCCCCTAGATGGCAGGTTGTCCAATACATGTTAAATATGTTAAAGTATATGTTAAATACAATACATGCATACATATTTATACAGTTATCTTGCTGTACAAGAAAAATCAGATTTACAAATAAGGTAATAACCTGAGAAGGAATACAAAAATACAAGCTGACCATAACAAAAGGAGTGGAAAAGCTATATTGTAGTCCACACTCTTCCCATAGTTCTTTCACTGGGTAAAGCTGGTTTTCATTACTGAACAACTGGAACTGATTTGGTTCATCTCGTTGTTGAAGAGGGCCAGGACCATCAGGATTGATAATCATATAGTATTGTTGTTGAAGTGTATAATGATCTCCTGGTCCTTCTCATTTCACTTAACATCATCAGTTCATGTAAGTCTCTCCAGGACTTTCTGAAATCAACCTGCTGGTCATTTCTTACAGAACAATAATATTCCATCCCATTCATATACCACAATTTATTCAGCCATTCTCCAATTGAAGGGCATCGATTCAATTTTCAGTTTCTAGCCACTACATAAAGGGCTGCCACAAACATTTTTGCACATGTGGGTCCCGTTCCCTTCTTTAAGATCTCTTTGGGATATAAGCCCAGTAGTAACACTGGCTCAAAGGATATGCATAGTTTGATATAACTTTTTGAATATAGTTTCAAATTGCTTTACAGAATGGTTGCATCCGTTCACAATTCCATCAACAATGTATCAGTGTCCCAGTTTTTCCACATCCCCTCTAAAACATTCATCATCTAATAATTACTTTTCTCTAATATTTATCTCACCCAATCAAAGCCCCTGGTTAGAACTGTTCTATTATATTGTTATGTTGCAGCCACCAATTTTATTTAAAATTTATTGAATCACATATATGTGTGCATACACACATGTATATACAGTGCATTTTGTAAATATATGTGTATGTATATACATAAAAGCGTATTATATGTGTATTTAGTTAATAATTCCCTTTTTTAGTACTTGCCTTACACAGAGTTCCCAGCTAGAACTATTTTACTGTGTTGTTATTGTGTATATGTGTGTGGGTTGTTAGTGTCTATCCCATCTTTTCTTTCTTTTTATTTTATTTTATTTTTAATAACTTTTTATTGATAGAACTCATGCCAGGGTAATTTTTTACAACATTATCCCTTGCATTCACTTCTGTTCCGATTTTTCCCCTCCCTCCCTCCACCCCCTTCCCCAGATGGCAAGCAATCCTTTACATGTTGAATAGGTTACAGTACATCCTGGATACAATATACATGTAAAGAACCAAACAGTTTTCTTGTTGCACAGGGAGAACTGAATTCAGAAGGTATAAATAATCCAGGAAGAAAAACAAAAATGCAAAGCAGTTTATATTCATCTCCCAGTGTTCTTTCTTTGTATCCCATCTTTTCAATAAGCCTTTTCCAACCTTTCTTAATTCCAGTGCCTTTCCTTTGTTAATTATTTCCTAGTTATATTGTACAAATATTTATATTTGCTTTGAATATAGTTGTTTGCATGTTGTCTCCTCCATTACATTGTAAACTCTTTGAGAGAAGGGATTGTCTTTTACATTTTTATATCCCCAATCTGACACATAATATGCAATTAATAAATGTATATATGTGTACATGATGCAATGACATTTTAAAAATAAAACTGGCGATTGCTACATAATAATAAACCAGTTTTATCTAGAGAGTTTGATTGTGTAAAGCAAATACTAAAAATGACAATTTGTGTGTGTGTGTGTGTGTGTGTGTGTGTGTGTGTGTTTGTATCTTCTCTCTTTGCAGCCCAAATTGACAATGGCTAAGTGCAGGAGAAACGTGGAGAATTTCTTAGAGGCTTGCAGAAAAATTGGTGTGCCTCAGGTAAATATACTTGCTGTTCTTGTCTTTTTGAAGTTATAAAGTATTTGATAAAACAGCTCCTAGGAATACAAATTTCTGGTGATCTCTTGATCCAATTCTGAACCAAGTTCTTGACTTGGTCTTATATAGTTAATTTCTGAGCAGTTTATGCAGCTTGTTTTTGATTATCAGAACCTAGAAAGATGAAGTATATAGACTTCTAATCCAAATAACATGTGGTGAAAAAACTATGTAATTGACATTTCTGTTCATATCTGTGATCTTGAAACAGATACACATGCTAATAAAATGATATGTTATGACAATTTTTAAATAATGCCATGGAAATAATTATTTCAAATACTAAAAAAAAAAAAAATTTGTCAATAGTCCTCATTACAGAGTCTCCAGCTTTATATTATTTTACTTAAAATTTGTATTCATAAATTGATAAGTCTTAAGGTCTATGGCATCTGTCTATAAATTTAGATAATGCTTGTCATATACTTTATTGATTATCCCATTATTGTCACTTTATGTTTAGTTATGCATACTTACTTAGAACACTTAGAAGGGGTCTTTCTTTCTTTCTTTCTTTCTTTTTTTTAACAGATAATTCTCACTTTATGTAACTGGATTCTTCTGCAGATCTATATATAAAGCAATTTTTACATAATGTGAATTTGCCAGTGGACATGGGAAAGGGGGAATGCAAAAAAGGAAAAAGGAAAAGGCTCTTGCACCCATGAAGGGAGGGGACCCACAGACAATTCCATGACATAGGGGGCCAGAGGCCAGAGAAATGAGAGCAGGAGAAGGAACACACTGAGTCGTGGAGGCAGACAGTTGGTATCCAGTGCAGACAGAATTCAGACATTCAGGGTCTAGACAGGTGGCTTAGAGCAGGACAAAAGTCTCCTCTTTCATTAGAGATCTCAAGCCAAGTTCTCTATCTTCTGTTTTTACTTGAAGAGTTTTTTGTTTTTGTTTTTGTTTTAGACTGAGGGCATTTTTTTGGTGGAGAGATAGGAAACCTCAGAGTCCTTTCTTTATATAAAACTGAATTTGCATAGTGCTAATGTAGCATCATTAATGGCACATTATACTAACATAGCAGCAAATCAAGGGAAACCGATCTATGTTCTTGGGTAGGTTCCCCATATTTAGTATATTTTCTATAGCATTCTGACTTGCTGGTTGAAACAAAGCCTGTACATGTTTATCAAAAACAGAAATTTGTTCACTGTCCCTTTCAGTTAACTATTTAACTCTATAATAAAATAGCTAAATGTAGAAATATTGGAAAACATTAATTAAAATCATGAGTGCATAAAGAATAAGATTTAAGAAATACACACTTTAAAATTTTTTTTTAATTTTTTGAAGTTGTCACTAATCCTATAATTAGCAATGCTGCCCTTCCTATTTTTGCCTTTTATATCTTCACGGAAAGAAGCCCTTAACTCTTTTTTGTCAATTCCATGATTTGGTACCAAAATCCCAAGCTTGTCCATTGGGTTCATTGAGTATTTCATAGTTCTGTTTCTTCCTTTGGAGTTAATAATCCTAGTAAGTTCAAATCCTCAGAATATATCTTTGTCTCTACCTCTCCCCAGTTGCAGAGATCATGAAAATTATCTCAGATATCCCTTCTATGACAGAACTTTTTCACCACTGCCATCCAACAAAAACAAGAAAGAAGAGATTACAGTATTTAGGGTATCTCCACCTTAAGTAGTGAGAGAAATCCCATAATTTTCACAAGTCAAAAATTTCTCTGCCAGTTTATTTTAGGGAAGTTTATTACAATGCCTTCTTTTCCATATCTATCTCAACATTTTGACTTCTCTACCTGGAGTTTGAATAAAGTAATATTTGTATTCAATGATCCCCATAAGAAGCCTTTTTTTTTTAACTTATCCAAGTAAAAAATAATAATATGCACTTAACAAAAAACTATTAAAGTAATCAGTGATTGCCAGAATTTTTAAAAATATATATGTTCGTAGTACCTGACTCATAGCAGGCACTAAATGATTGCTGATTAAGTAGTTTCAACAAACTGATAATAAATTAGCTTAATTTCCTGCAATATTTGCTACTACTATAAATTTAATCATTTGTCTTGACTAAAGAAAATTTGAAATTCTAAGGCTGTATTTTTTAATCCTAAGGAACTTATAAAATAAATGCTAATTTTTGTTTTCCTTAACATGCTATGTATTTTGAAGAGCTGATTTTAAAATACTTTCTAATTTAATAGCTTAGGTTTTTTTTTTTTAACATTTTATTTAAATTAAATTAATTCCTATTTCTATATTTTGACCAGCGGTTATCACTATAGAAAGCCTTATTCTTATGTGTTTGTTATTAAATACTTTATATATGCTGTGGCTCACCCCTACTCCTTATTCTTTTCACAGATATATAACCAGTTAGGTTAAATATTGTTTTTACAACTTTGGTCTCTCTTTAATCATGTTCTAACAGCATCTCTCTCTCTCTCTCTCTCTCTCTAGAGAGAAATCAAAGTTAGGTCACACATTCTTCTGGGGCTCAGTGGTTTACAATTTGTCTTTTATAGCAAATCTGCTAGATCACAGCAGATTCCTAGATACATGGAAGCTGTAATAGAGAGGGAGGGAGGGAGGGAGGGAGGGAGGGAGGGAGAGAGAGAGAGAGAGAAGAGAGAGAGAGAGAGAGAGAGAGAGAGAGAGAGAGAGAGAGATTTATAATATATATATATTAGAAAAGCTCTCATTAAGAAAATTATTTTTTATAAATGTATTTTAATGTTTCTTTCTTCTTCTTGTTAGTTGCCTGCTATTTTTGACAGTTGTTACTAAGGGTTATTAGCAATATTTCTTTGTTACTGTTAGTTTGCAAAGGGAAAACATGCTGATCAAACCAAGTATTCTCAGCTGCTTCTAGAAGAGTTTTATTGTATATTGATATTAGTCGTAATTCATCAAAACATGTTACTAAATGATCAAGGATTCCCAGCCACAAATCTTTCTCAATCAATGTGGGAGTTGGGCTTTTGGCGAAGTTGGATGCTTTATCAGTTATCTTTTGAAAGGACTGAATTTTCAGGTCATTTTGAATATATTTTAGTCATCCAAACTCAAAGTAATTCTTTTGAGTTGATATGAGTACATTAAAGGAACAGAATTATAGCTCTCACCAAGCTTATTCACATCCTGAATTGAACTCAGATAAAATCTGTCCAGATAAACACTATAAGATAGGAGAACAAAATAGATTCCAGTTCTTTGACTTCATCTTGACTTTGAATCAAATGAAAAAGTACAGAAGAGGACCTGTCATTTTTTTTTTATCTCAACTTTGTGCTCATCTTCAAATGAACTGTTTGTTAAACAGTAATAAAAGATGCCTTATACTAATTCTTACTCTGAAGAAGAGCTCTTTAAAGATAGTAGAATAAGCCAATATGAAAACTCTCACCTACTTAATAAATTAGATCTCCCAGAGCTCTTTATTCTCTTAAAACTTGGCTCCTTTATCTGCCCCTCTAGCTGTCTATCTTAGCACCAAAGAACTGTTTACTATTATTGATGTTGGAAGAATGATCATGGTCTGCAGAGTTAAAGATCTGTTTTTAAAATGTTTGTATTTTAAACAGGTAAATGATTTTATTTGTAAATTTGTAAGAATATATCACCATTTATGTATTCATGTTCCCTGTTCTTCAGTAGCTTTCATTGGTTAGTCTTTCTGAAATATATTGAATTTTACAATAGTAAGAAGTCTTGTCATATTAAATCATATATCTATTTTTCCTTTTTCCCATTTCTGCCTCATTTGACTTGAATAGAAAGTAAACCTCCATTTGGTTTAATATATTAAAGTTTTCAAGTTGATATATATGTAGATGTAGATATCTATGCATTTGTGTGTATGTATACACATATATTCTATGTAAGAAGTTTTGTCAATTGTCAATTCCCAAGAAAATTTATCATTTTTAACCCATTAATTTCATTCATTTAATTAATATCTTAAATTCTTCATCTGTAAGAAAAATGGGTTTAGCTATCTGTGATCTTTAGGGAGGGTCCAATAAATAGCTTTCTAGTTCTAGTGTTCTGTGATTGTCTGATTCTAGATAAGTGATTTTAGTTATAATAGCCCTGATCTCCCAGTGAGGAAGTAAATTGATTTTTGGCCATGTGCTAATGGCTCACACACATGTAGTAAATTACATAAATTACATACCATTGATTTTGTAATACTTTGAAGAGGCAACATGGCATGACAGATAAAACTAAGTAACTAAGTAAAACGAGTTCAAATCGTGCTTCCGAGGTAGATAATATATTATCTGTCCTTAGTACCTACATCACATGATTGTTATGAAGTTAAAATTAGATAATGTATGTAAAGTGCTTTGCAAACATTATATGTGTGTGTGTGTATGATAGGTATGTATGTTGAGATAAAGAGGAATATAGAAATCCCAGTGAAGAAACTCCCTCCACTAAAACAAATCAAGTATTCTTCAATATGGTTCTAGAAAGTTTTTCAGAGAACTGAGTGTATATTAGAGCCCAATTGAGCCTAAATCTTTATACTGAGGCATGCTATCTTACTGGTTCTGTCTATTCCATGAATAAAACACTGCATCTCAGCTCCAAGCATATTCTCTAGATGTCCAGCATCTCAATAATTCTGTCCTCTGCTCCAACTGTTGACACCTCTGGTTTCCTATAAATTTCAGATAAAATCCCATCTTTTATGGGAAGCCTTTCCTCTTTAATTCCAGTGATTTCCCTTTATTATCTATTTTTTTTGTTGTGCATATAGTTTGTTTTGTAGCTATTCTTTTACATATTGCATTCCCTCACGCCTTACCCGCCCTCCCAGTTAGATTCTAAGCTCCTAGAAAATCTTGCCTCTTTTTGTACCCCCAGCACTTAGCATAGTGCCTGGAACTTAATAGATGCTTGATAAATGCTTATTGATTAATAATATCTGCTACTCTATGCTATATCTCAAGGCACTTATATAAATGTCAGTTTGATTTGATTTGATCTCCATATCTCTTGATTGCCTTATTGTCTCATACCTAGCTGTCCACTAGGGCTTCAGTTTTTCTTTCTCCAGAATACCTTGCCTACTACCCAATCTATTTGTTAATTCCTTCCAGAAACCATTTCTTATAATAAAAAAAAAAAAAGCAAGAAAGGATAGCTACAGCCTTCTATAGGCCCCAGTAGACACAAACCTCATTTAGTGTAAAAGGATTATATATAGTTTGCAAATTATATCCTTCGTGTCCATAAGTTTGAAATAAGCCATGTTTACTCTGTTCATTTATAAAATCAGACCTGAGCAATTATAGAGATTTTTTAAAATGCTTATTTTTTAATTTTTTCATTTGCATGCAACTATAAAAAAATTGTTATTATGTGTATATTTGGAGGTATAACTGATATGGTTTCATGATTTAATTCTGCACTAAAGTCTGTATTTCTGATCCACTGACTTTGTTTTTCTGTCTGTTTTCCTTTCCTGCTCACACTTTGGACAGGACAATCTTTGTTCCCCTTCAGACATCCTTCAGCTAAACCTCAGCGTTAAAAGGACTGTTGAAACACTTCTTTCTCTTGGGGCACATTCAGAAGAATCCTCTTTTATCTCCTTATCTGCCCAGCTTCTGGGCTTTGTGGCATTTTACTGTACTTTAATGCTCTCGCTCTGTATGTTTTACAACTGGATTTTTCCCTCTAGCTAAAAAATAGTCTTCTATGTGTCTGGCACATTTCATGTTCATATCTGCTGAATAAGAATTAGAGAATATCTTTTTTTTATAGTGAATATCTCCATTTTCCTGACCCCATGTCCTTTGTTTAGTATTAGAAGTGCCATAGACACTTTTATGATATAAATTTTTAGTTCATTTTTAGACTAAAAGATTTAAAGATCTTAACTCCCAAAAGACAGGCACCAATTATGTTTACAGGCAACCTATATAACCCATGGCAATAAAATGTTTTTCCTTATAAAACATCATTGTGATAGCATACTAACCACCAGTAAATGTCATGACACCATTTCCTAAATTATATCTAGCTGATTTCTAGCTTTCTCCTGATCCAAGTCAACAAAACTACTTTGTTAGGTTTCCACACCTAAAAATTAAGACAATTCTTCTATTTGTATCTACAGATAACACATATTATTTGTTGTCTCTGTATTTAGAAGACAGCAAGATTTAATTTTGGCAAAAATTCAAATAAATATATTTTTCTATATATTTGCTTTCTATGTAAACCACTATTTTAAGCCCATCATATAAATTAAAAATGTGAGTCAATAGGCAAGACAGTTTAACTGAGTCTATTTTCTTCTGCATTGGGCTTAAAAAAGTGAAAATGTTTGGATATTTTGCTGATCCAGACTTTCTCTATTCATTATCCTGAACCAAGATCTATTTCTGCCTCCTTGGAATACAGACAGGAGCTTATGACATTTGTGAAAAACATTAGAGCTCTTTGTTAAGTATCATGTGAGGCAGATGTTATCCCATTGGGCATCCTTATTATAGAGAAGAATGGCACGTAAGTTCTTTTCCTTTTAGGCAGCAGACTCTGCTTTAAGTGGGAAGCAGGGAACTTGAATTCATCCCTGAAAAATTTTTAACATTTTTTCTTTAAACTCAACTGATGAAAATATTAAAAGCACTACCTCATAACTAAGCTTAGATCATAGCTGTCATAGAATGCATTCCTGAACATTTACCTCAGTCACTCTCATGAGCTCTTTTATTAAAACTTAGACCATATGAGAATGAGGAAGAGAAAATATTTCAATGAAGAAAAGATAGCTGTTTTTTTGCCTATATGGCACTCTTGTTTGAGATCTGACATTCTGCCTTTCCTCTTTGTTAGATAGGACAGTTATTGAGTGAAGGAATTTGCCATTAGATAGCTGCTTTGTATTGTTGACAACCAACCACAGAAATATATTTGGCTGTTTAGGGTTCTTCTGTAAATAATGAAGATGAGACGGTGCCTTCCTTCCTATTTTTAAAAGCATTTTATAACTTGTGATGTTGGGTGACTGAGATATTGATAATCCTAGCAGTTTTTTTCTCCTTAAAAAACCAAAAAAAATCCCTTAATTGTAATTATTTGTTTTATTACATTTTGCATGTAATTTTGGCCTTAAGGGCATTGGAGGAAAAAAGTACATTATCTGAATACATAAGTGTAAACTTTCAGCACTGATTCTATAGGAGAGGAGCCCCCAGGATAATTGACTCCATTGAGAAAGGTGCCTTCCTACTTGGGAAAAATGTCTGATCTGAGAAGAAAACACTATAGAGAAACTTGTCCTAGATTTTAATTCATCTACTTATAGATATATACAAATCTTCTAATTTTACAACACTATTAGGTATCTTGTTTTGCCACCAAAAAAAAAGCCTACTAAATCAGAAACATAATTTAAATAGCACAAATATTATTAACTGCCATGGAAGTAAATGTTATATTTTTAATTACAACTCTTTATTAAGTACAACTTTTACAAAAATTCTTATTAATAATCTTGAAAAATGAGTGCCTGTGAAAATTAAACAAATGAATGCACAAGAAAACTACCTTTTTTCATTTATAAATGCACTTATATTGTCAGTGGAGCCAGATATTTTCCTTGTGTTCTTTTCAATGTTGTGTGCACCCCATATTCTTGCTCAAGCAATTTAGGCATATAGTTAAACTTTCTTGATTAGGATTCCTCTAGTTTGTGAGGAGAGGCTCGAAAGTACTAAGAGAAGTTTTCTATTGAATTCATAGGGAAAGAGCTTGCTAATTACAGGTATTTTGGAAACAGAACTGAACAAGGTATTTAAACTCCTAAGCCCTCCTTAGGTATATATGTACAAATAAACTATTGACTATTAACCTCAAATTGTTTTCAGAAATTTGTTATCCATGTCCCTTATAAGATAATGTTTTGCTAATTTAGTTCTAGTAATTATACACATAATTATACACTACAAAAATACAGTTAGAACAATAACAAAAAGCTTCTATAATTCAAACTTTTCCCTAATTCAGCTTAATCTCCTGCATTCCCCATTCCCCCCATTAATCTTAAAAAGAATTTATCATAAATGAATGAGTTTAAGGCCCAAGAGCTAAAACTCTTACCTCTTTCGTTTCTCAAAGTAGCAAATCCCAAGTTTCCAAATATGCAGATGAGAGATGGTCTACCTCATGCTCATTGCTCCCTGACTTGTCAGAATTGTTAGGTGAGCATCTCTGATATACCTGACACATAGTTTCCAAAGCATCCCCTTGTAGTGCATTAAGGGACAGTGTGGTGTAGTGGTAGGGTTCCTGGCTCTGGGACCAGAGGACCAGAGTTCTGCCTCTGCTAATCACCACCCATGTGACCCTGGGCAAGTCACTTAAGTCTCCCTGAGTCTCAGTTTTCTCATCTGTAAAATGAGGAGTTGGATTAGAGGACCTCTAAGGTCCCTTCCTAGTCTAGGGCTTTAATTGAATGATCTCTTCTAGGGTCTTAGCAAATTGTCAGCTTAAAGTTGATTTTCTCTTTCAGGTATCTATTGTTATATTTGGATCTTTGTCATTTAAAAAAAAAAGTGGTATCGTTTCTTCCATTTCCACTATCCTCTACTCTGTAATAATTTTCTTAGAAAAAAGTATGAGAGTTGTTGGTTTTCAGTCCTCTCTAGATGTACTCTATGCATTAAGTTTTGCTGTTTAATAAAATTACTGTTATTGGAACATAGTATGTAATGATGGATCTATATTTAGTCTGTATAGTTATCCCTCTTAATCTATTAAAATAAATTCATTATGATGAATACTTAGTTGTAAGATACTCCATGCATTTGATTTTGTGTATTTTAGTTGATTTTTTTCTTAACATTCCACCTTTCAGTGGTAAGTGGGCAGGATTGTTCCATTTTGTTTTATTTTCTAACCTCATTCCATTTTCTTTTCTTTCACTTTTTTTTTCTGTTATGTTATCCCCTTTCAGGAGCAATTATGTTTGCCTCTCCATATTTTAGAAGAAAAAGGTTTGACCCAGGTAGCAGTGACCGTCCAGGCCCTCCTTGAACTTGCCCCACCCAAGCAACAGCAACACCAGTTGTCTGCTGTGTAAAGACTCCCAGGACCCTGAGGGTTTGTCTTGGCCAAGCAGAAGAGAGAGGTGATGGGACGACCACTGCAGGCATCTGTTGTTTTTTTTTTTTACAGTGTTTATGGGTGTGTCTTCTTAAAAGGGAATATCTCCAGAATTCCTGACTGGAATGTTGTGCTTCATTTCTCCATTTTTGGGGAGATTATGCCATTTGATTTTGAGGAATACTCTGGCCTCCCTTAGAGTACACTTTATTTGGTCCTGTGGGAGGATTATTGTTGAACTAGAATTACCAGCCCAAATGCATCATTCAACTTTGTCTTAATGTACAATGGGTTACTTTAAGATAGCCAGTAGAGTTGCCTCACAGGAAGAGTTTGATCCCATTAAGATACAATCATGGTAACTTGTTATCCTCTTCCATAAGTCCTACAAAAAGAATAAGTATTAACTTTCTACTTCAGTGTTCCATCATTTGTCTTTCAATAAGGTCACACATGAAAATTAAAATTAGACTAAAAGTCATGTTATGGCATATCAAAGCCAAAACAAAAAAATAGTACAGTGTAATTCATGATAAGGGTACATAGATGAGTCCATTCCAAAGCATCTGCATATAATACAGAAGGTAAATTATAACTTTTCCTAAGCCCAGTGAACTAGGTTTGCCCACCTCTTGTCTTCATGTCCACTTGTTGTCCAGACTTGGTAGGAAAAAGTTCTGACTCTGATTTGCCTAGAGTCTTTGATCCTTTTTTTGCTGAACAACCAGATGATGTAGATCTTTGCAAACAGCTTCTAAATTCTTTAGGCTTTACAAAGAAAGGTCACTACACCATTATTCTCATCCCCATTTTCTCTCAGAGCCATCATCTTTTCATTACAATTACTACAACATTAGGTGACAGACAACAAGGCAAACTTTACTCCCCAAGTCTTCAAGATAACAGAATGCCTTAAAAAGAAAAGAAGAAAAACTAAAGAAAAAGTCTTCAGTTCCTTGTTAGGTCTAAGCTTGTGCTCATTTCCCTACCTGAATTTAGTTATGGCCATCTTAGAAGGATGGACTGGGAAATCTACTGAGAAACAGCACCTTACATAGAAAGATCACCGAATACGAAGGCTTAGGTTTGAGTCTCAGGCCTTCTACTAGCATTGTGGCCATGGCCAAAACACTCACCTTGCTGAGTCTCAGTTTCCTCATCTGTAAAAGGAAGAAGTTGGATTAGATAATATCTATGTTTTCTTCTCACACTAACATTCACTGAGCCTGCTCACCTGTCCTCATGACAGCTCCTTGTTTTGAAGTCACTGAAGAAGAAACCATTCAGAGAACCATCAGCTAGAGGCTTCAGCTTGACCCATTCTCCACTTTTTACATTAACCTCACTGCCAGCTCTCTCCAAAGTTAGATCTTTCATCATTAGCTGTCTCTAAACTGAGTGAATAGGATTGGGAAGGGATAAGAAACCATTGATTTGGATTCTTTGGTGCCAGCGTGAGATTTCACTTAAATGGCACAGACCTCTTTGGGTCTGCCTCTGCTCGCATCCTACAGGAGTCTTAGCTTTGTGTTTCTCCACAGGCTCTCCCAAGGGCCTTGCCGTTGCCCTTGGGGCAGTTGTTGGCTCTCTGATCCTCTGCCATCACTCATATCCTAGATAGTGTTCTGATGCCATTTCTTATGCATGAAAGTATTCTTGACAGTATGTCACAGGGTGGTCTCCACAGCATTCCCAGGATCAGAGACCCTGGGTCTGAGGCCCAGCTGTGCCATCACTTGTGTGACCTCTGACAAGTCACTTCGCCCTGAATCTCAACAGCCCTCTGCAAACTGTACAAATTGAAGCAGCTGACTCCTAGGATCCCCTCCAGCTCAAATACTTTTTTTCTAGGATAGAAATTTGAAGCTCCACAATGTGGTCTAGATCAGGTTTAAAATGAAATAACTATTCATATTCTGTGATATGGTGGAGTCTCATTCTGAGTTCAAACTACACCTAATTGGTGGCAGATAGGTGCAGCAGTGTTCTGGAGGTTCTTAGGGATGAACAATAGTAGAGCAAGTATGGTTGAAGCCAGACCTTATCACTTCCAGGAATCCATACAAAATCACCAACCATGTAACTTAAAACTTAGCATGATGCTCGTGTGAATTTTGATTGTCTGCTAACAAACTCTTACAACCAGATATAAAGAGGACTATAATATTTAAATAAAATTTTGATTTTAATTAAAATTTAAATAAAAATGTTTAAATGCAGACAACACTGGAACCTAAAAACCTATATGGTCAATCTCTGCTCCCATACTCTCAGACTCATATTAAAGAGTAACCTACTAGAGTAGAAACAACACTGTTTGGCATTGAAAGATCTGGGTTCAAATTTTGGCTCACTACCCTACCACCTCTATGACTTTTGAAAATTCACTTCACTGCTCATCTGGAAGATGAGCATCTTCATCTATAAAATGAAGGGATGGTTCTTTCCAACTCTAAATGCTGTGCTCCTGGTTGAAAAGAGGTACCTCAAACAATGTCTCAGCTAACCATTTATTTAACATAAAATAGACATGAACTTATTGCAGCTTCTCATTGTATTTAAAGTGAGGGAGGAATTTTTTCTAGCTCCCTCAGTTTTTTTGGTTGTAATCATGAAAAGAAAAATGTCAAATGTGTATTGAATTTTATTTTTCTTGTCAAAAGCAAGAGTCAGTCATGTTTTTGTTTTCTTATTACAGCATTTTGGTGTATGCTGTTTAATCTGGCTTGGAGGGGGACTTCATATTCAGAAGAAATAGGAATATGCTTATCATTTCCCTTACAGCTTTTTTTTTTTTAAAAAAAGCACAACTAATTAAATAACTAATCATCTCTGTTACTTTTAGAAGCTCCAGAGTTTCTGGCAATATGTGCTTATCCAGATGAATTCTAATGGTTCTATAAAAAATGAACTTTTAAAACAGCTATAGGAATGAAGGAAAATGTGGACATTTGAAAGTCTTTTTTTTAAAAAATAATTACAATGAAAGAGCTTAATAAAGCATTTTCATTTGGTTATTTCAGAAAATGATGTAAACGTGTAATTAGTAAAGGAATTTTTAAAACATTGTCATATATTTGTATGTCTGTAAATACATTCCATCATTTCTAAGAAGTATAAATATGTCAATATCATGTATGTTATTTTAAATTACCTATATGTTGCCATTAGTGTAAACTAGCACATTGATATCAAAATAAAAACTTGAAACACTTAAGTAGCATGAAATAAAGACTGATTTGAAAATATACCATACATAACTTCCTTCACAGAGGTGAGTGGCAAAAAATGTTTTAAATTCCAAAAATCCCACAAGGCCTTAGTGTTAAGTATTTAACATTCAAAACAGAATATAGAGAATATTGTTATTGGTGTATATGAAGCCTGGTCAAACTGTTTGCATTGACAAACCAAGGAGAGACTATTGTCAGGACTTTACTGTGTCATTGTTCTCTGATGACTGAATGGTCCCACGTGATCAAATCAAGGCAACCTAATCAGCCTTGAAATCTCCTTCCTTTGGCTAGCCACTTAAAGGTTATGACTTAAGGGTTCTGTTTGTCAAAATATCTCAAATGTTGACTTACCAAAGCATCTTTTCTCTCTTATCTGACTTATTTTTAAAACCATTTAAAAAATTTTTTCTCTTTTTTTATACAACAAAGGAGTCTTCAGAAGCTACTTTACAAAGAGAAATAACCTTTTTAGGTCTCTAGATTTCTTCCATTTGGTTTAGAAATACATACCCAGGATTCAGCAGCAATGCATCTTCCAGAAGAATATATTCTCATATAAGCAGTACCTCTTCCAGAAGGTTGTATATATTTTGTATTACAGATGGCCATAGGAAAATGTTCCATTGCCCCAGAATGTTATGAGCTGAAAACACATGCCATAAAGGCACCAAGCAGAAGCTGCTGAGAGGAAATTGGAAAAGGCTTGAACAACATTATATCAATAAGGAGAGGGGTAAAGAAATTTCATTTATCAGCAAGAACTGCCTGAAGCTGAATGGGAGCAGCTTGCTGGGTAGGAGGTTGCATTATTAAAGAAGTAATTCGTTATTAAACTTCTACCACATTTTACCAATAATTTTTTTTCCCCTTCCATCCTGTTTAACTCTCAAAGTATGTTTGAAATGTTCTCTCTGTCACTTTCCACCAACACAATTCTACACAAATACAAATTTTCCCTTATGCCAAATGCATACAGTTGTCAAGCAAAACAAAGTTATTGGCCATATCTGAGAATGCATTTCTGGTTCTATCCCTCTCCTCTGTCACCTTTCTACCAAAAGAAAGAACAGAAATCATAAATGCTTGTAGCTTCAAAATCCTAAAGTCTTTAACAGTTGTTTCCCTTTTCATTACACATAAATTGTTTTGATTCTTGTTCACCTCACTCTGCATCAGTTCATACAAGTTTTTGTGTATTCCTCTGAATATCTTTTTCCTTGTTTCTTGTGGCACAATAAAATTACTTTGAATTTGAAATCTGTTCAGCCATTCCCCAGTTGACAATTGTTTTCTTTCTTTCCAGTTCTTTGCCAAGAACAAGTGCTGTTATAAGTATTCTCATATAAAGAAGCTCTTTCACTCTATCCCTGAACTCCCAGAATTACATAATAGTATTATTAGCACTGTGTCAGAGGATTTGTAGAGTTTAGTGATTTGGGAAATAAAGTTTCTCCCCCCCCCCCTTTAGTGGTTGAGCCAATTGATATCACCAACAATGCATTAGTTTGCCTGTGATCTCATGATCCTTCCAACAACTGTTGTCAAAATAATGGATGTGATTGAATCTGAGTTGTTTGGTTTTCATTTTATTACTAATGATTTAGATTATGTTTTCCACATATTTGTGGATAGATTACATTTCTTCTTTTGTGAACTTCCTCTTCCTCTCCTTTCACCAGCTGTTAATGATGATCAGTCACTGAATCAACATTAATTAAGCATCGGCCTAGTATGTGCCAGGCACTGTGCTAAATGCTAGGGTTACAAAGAACAGCAAAAGATAGTTCGCAATCAACTAGGACAAGACAACGTAGTCTAAATAAAAGGGGTGAGATATGAGACGGGGAAGGTGGTGAATTCCACAATGTGTCTATTATTGCTTGGCCATCTCCTTATATGGAGAGCTTCTGGAAGAAGTTCTGTGATTTCCTTACTCTCCAATAAGAGAAAAGGAAACTAGCTGAAAAGAGAATCTTATTTTCAATGTATTTTTACCTCTAAGATGAGCATACCAACTGGTGATGATTGTTTGGATGATGATGGAGAAAATGCTAATGTGCATTAAATGTTAAACTGTCAGGAGTACATTCTTTTTGAGAACTAGTTAAAGTTTACATCATTCTTCAGTACACCACTGTATGTAAATAGCGATTCCATATCCCGGATATTAGATTTGCTGTGAAGATCTTTTTCAAAATTGTTAATAAAATGATTGTAATTGCATATAGTTTGTATAAAAACTTTAATAGATTATGTAATTAAAATTACTCATTTTATCTTTTTTGATCATTTTGTTAAGAATTTTATTATTCACTATAATTATAAAAGAGATCCCTCCTCTGTCCTCCCTTCCCCCTTTTTTATTTGACTTTTATTTAGTTCATTATTTCTTACAGTTTATGACAAAATGTTTAAATAAACACCTTGCCATATACCATAAGAAAATCCAAATGAACTACTTTTTGTCAGATTGCTTTCCAGTTTTCCCAACAATTTTTATCAAATAGAGATTCCTTACTTCAACAGTTGGTATACTTGCTTTACTTGCTTTATTGCTTTTCCTTAATCAGTTCCACTGTACACTTATATTTTTTAGCTAGTACCAGGTTGTTTGATAATTGCTATATAGAATAATTGAGATCTGATACTCCTAGGTCTCTGCTACTTTTTTCGTTATTTTTTCCTGAGATTCTTTTTTTTGCTCTCCAAAGATGCCTTTTGCTCTCCAAACTCCTCAGTAATTTGATGGTATGTTATTTTCAGTAATATCCCCTTTGCAGTTGGGATTAAGTGACTTGCCCAGGATCACACAGCTAGGAAGTGTTGTGTCTGAGGCCACATTTGAATCCAGATTCTCCTGACTTCAGGGGTGGTGCTCTATCCACTGCACGATCTAGCTGCCCCAATATCACCATTTTTATTGTAGCTAACAAACACAATTCTCAACATTGAGTGCTTGGTGAATACATGATTTTAGGAAACATTTAACTGCAGCTCCTTCAACCTGTGGGATATCCAGAAAGCTTTTTTAGCACTGTTTTGGACAGTATCCATTCAAAGCCAGAGATTATGAGCCCTTACTGACATTTTGCCAAACTAAGCAGGGAACATACTAATTCAAAGCAAAAAAAAAGATAGTAGCTAAGCAAAACACAAGGAAAATCCCATCCCAACTGTCCCCTCCCCCCTATGTTGAGCAATGTACTCTCCCATGGGTTATTTTACCACTGATAGGAGTGTACACGTGACCCAGATAACATCCTCCTCGAATGGTGTTCTACGAAAGTGCCTCTGATGTTGAGACGTTTCCTTTAGAGCGGGGGATCATACCTTCTGATCCAGTGCATGTCGTCATGCTGTGAGCCTTAATTCTAGGTCCTTGGGTGAGTCTGGTTTTTTTCTGCTGCATTGTTATTTGCTGGTGCTTAGGTTAGGATGACCTTATTGTTGTGGGGAAGGAGTTTATAGCACACTTTGTACTTTTAGCTATGGCACCTTTTTTTGTGATTCAGACATGCAGCCAACCACAGAAACCTTTAGGCATTTAATTGTCCTTTTAGTTTCTGTTCTATATCTCACTCTTTGAATTTTATTCTAGAGTTATAGAAAATTACATTGTCTCATTATGCCTTGAATAATTTGAATCACTTTTTGGGAATTTCTATAAGAGACTTTGGAAGAAGGTCATGTGGTAGTTGTACAAGTTTTTTTTCTGAACCCTGTAATCTTAAAATAGATATGCCACAAATCTATAATGTTAAAAATAAAATCACTGTATTAGGAGAAATGCTAATGAAAGCCACCCTGAAGTTTCATCCCATACCCAATAAACTAGCAATGATTATAAAAGATGGAAATAATGCTGAAAGGATTATGAGAACATTAATATACTGGTTGTGAAGCCATGGATTGATGGTTCCCAACAATTCTGGTAATGATTTTGAATTATACAAGCAAAGGATTGAATTGTCCATACTTTGAGATCATATTACTAAGCATAAATCTGAAGGAGGTCAAAAATAGGCTTCGTAGGTACCAAAATATTTTTAGCACTTTTTTGTGCGTATATACGGGGGTAACAGTTGTGTGCTTTTCTGTCAGTTGGGAACTGGGTGAACAAATTGTGCGTGAATATGTATAACTAATAGTGATGAAGCACACGTCCTGAGAGCAGTTCGGAATGTGAAGATTCAAAAAAGCATTCTTCTAACCACAGAGTCCTCTATTTCATCAAAGGATACACAGGCAGATCAAAGTGATCTAGAGGGGCTGTGAGGGAAAAGAGACCACTTAAAAGTCAGAGGAGAAGAAGGGAGTCTAGAGAGTTAGGGAAGAGTTCGAAAGGGTCCTAGCCAAGAACTAGCATGGGCATTCTGTCTACCTCAGCAACTATTTGAGCTAGGAAATATCAGAAAAGGAATATGCTAACAAACACACATAACAAGGTAGGTTCATCTTGTCCAGTTCTAGTGTATCTGCTCAGAGGAAGGAAAAGGCCCTTCCTCCAGCAGGGTCCTTACTGATTGGTACATTGGGCAAACCTTGGTCAATGCTGACAAGCTAATGGTTCTAGCCTTCCTTTGTCTGAGATAGGGCTGACAGTGGGACAGTGGGACTCAGAGTTCACATCAATCTGGTGTAATGTAAGCACGAGCAGGAGACTGAAAACCAGACATGAGTAAGTGATTGATTCCCAGGCCCCTCTGACAAAATGCAAGAAAGCAACCAAGGAAGGCACAACTAATGATAAAAATTACTACAAGAAAAAAGGGAGGAAAAACTGTAGAGACCCCTGTCATCACCAGCACCATAACTAAATAACAGGACCATTTCTAAGAGATTTATTTCTAAAAATACACAAGGAGACAAAAGTGGAAATTATAGTGAAAGAATAGGTATGAAACATGATCCAAACCACATACCATACCACTGTGAATGCTTTTTGTGAAACTAATACAGAATGAGAGGGTGCATAAAAAGGGAGAAGGGAAGAAATTATTAATATTTATTATTTAAGCCAATAGTTAACAAGAGAAAATAACCATTGTATAATCTAAAAAGGAATAGGATCTACAAGAAGATGGGTGAGGTGACAGAGAAGAAATGAAACTGGGGAAAAAAGGAAATCAAGATTCAGTGTGGGACAGGATCCCACTGAAAAATGCTCCCATAGGGGAGGGAAGGGGAGAGATCCTATAATGGGATATAAGAATCTTAACAATAGGTAAAATTTGCAAGGCTGTGTTGCTTCCTCTGAAAGAGTATTGTTCTCTCTCCCACAAATCACATCTTGCATCAGGAGAAGAATCAGAGAATCTGGGAACAGTTGATACAAGAGGGGGAAGGCTTGGACCTAGAAAGAATATTTTATGATAAAAGGGGGGGAAAATCATCATGAATAGGGCAAGGAGTAGTAATGAACTATGGAATATCACTCATAGAGTAATGCTTCTTACCTCTTTACCTCTACAGGAATTAGAGTGAAATACAACAGAAGTGGGGAGAGAGGGTAAGAGTTACAAGGCAATGACAGAAAACCTGTGGCTAAGAGGGAACCCAAAATAGATACTCAAAAAGTTTCAGAACCGTGGAGAATTCAAAGACTAAAGAAGAAATAAATAAATCACAGAACCAAAGTCTAAAGTAGGCAGAAAGGGAAAAGAAATAAATGAGTGAAAAATTCTTTTTAGAGAAGGGTGAAGAAAATATCAAAAGCTAGCAAGTCAAGTCGAAGGGGAAGAGACAAAATGGCAAAGGCTTTACTTAACTACACAACAGAAAATGCAAGCATTAGCTAACTAGACAAAGGGGAAAAGGAGCAAGATGCAAAACTGGGGAAAAGAGTGACAACCCAACCCAGGCCTAAGGCTTCCAACCCCAATATATGGAATGTTCAACATAACACCGTCTCTCCCCCATCTCCCTTTCTCTTTCTCCCTCCTTTCATCTGTCTCTGTCTCTGTCTCACCTTCCTTTCTCTTCAGTCTCTCTTTTCCTTCCTCCCTTCTTCTCTTTCTCTTTCCCTCTCTCACTCTCTCTCTCTCTGTGTGTTT
This sequence comes from Antechinus flavipes, assembly GCF_016432865.1. NCBI lineage: Eukaryota > Metazoa > Chordata > Mammalia > Dasyuromorphia > Dasyuridae > Antechinus > Antechinus flavipes. Next base: position 322,186,872 of record NC_067400.1, on the reverse strand, counting down.
TCCTCTTCTATAATTTCATTTCCAGTTCCAAATTCTCTTTCTTCCTTCCCCTCCTCCATTCATTACATTCATTAAGAAGGCAAGTAAAACAAAATTCATTATAATGAATTAGTCTAGCCATGTCAAAAAAAAAAAAAAAAAAGATAGACATGCTTCTTCAATCTGTATTCTGAGTCTATCAGGCGGACTCATCACCGCATTCTGGAGATGGGTAGCATTTAAAGACAACCAAATGCTTATCTGAACTTGGCCCCCATTTACTGATTGCCCACAAGTCCATGTCCTTGGAGTAGGCTCTATAACAGGCTACAATCCTGAAAGACCTAAAGTGAGCCATCTAGCAGTCTCTTTCCCTAACCCATTACCGCATGGGGTCCATAAAGCCCAGAATAAATAGAGCCTTTGGAAGGCACCTGGGCATGGACTGACCAAATGATTACTAGGTTTCTGGAGCTACAAGTTCCCTGAAAAAGCTGCTTTTCCTGCTCATGATCACTGGTGACTACAGAACAAAAAACACAGGGTCATTCCATCTTTCTTCTAGAGCTATCTTTTATGAGTTGAGTGATACAAGATAGTCCTAATAATGTGGGTAGGGTACAAGATACTTCGATTGTTAAATAGAAATGTCCCATGGCCCAGATGTTTTGGGTGTTTGTTAGTATCCTTCACAAGCAGGTTATAAGTCCGTGGGTCTAAGGCCTTCACTCCAAGCCTTAATTCCCAGCCATCTCTGCTAGTCCAATGGACCCCTATGAAGCCCTGGTTCCTAACGAATGAAGTTTGGCCTGTCTTACACATACTTCTGCTCGTTATAAGAGAAATATATACATTAGATTTTTACTTTAATTAAAAGACATAACCCCAGCAGATAATGGTCCTGGAAATCCTCCCAGAGGATGCACGATAGGCCACACAGCCTATGAAAAAACCTTAATGGGGAAAATACAATTTTTATGTGACCATATTTCACCATGAACTCCTAATTTCACACCTCTCAGACTCCTTGTAGCATCAGCTTTTTACTACTATAGGAAATGAAAAGGCAGCCTTCTCCTTGCCAGTGCAACCCTCTCTACATCTTCTCCATTCCTTCTATCATCCCTACTCTCTTATTTTTAGTGATTGCTCCCTTGCTGCCTACTGAGAGAATGATTAATAATCATTGGGGAGATCCAGGTATTTTTTTTCCCTTCTTACATCTTCTCTACTACCGTGTTTCCCCGATAATAAGACACTGTCTTATTAATTTTTTTGGACAGAAAAACACCAGAGGGCTTATTTTAATGAACATTGACAGCAATTTTAATAAACAGGTAAATGTGAACAAAAAAAGTACTTTTATTCAATAATGATCATGTAATCTTCTTCAACAACATCATCATAAGTGTCCATACCCTGAATTCCGTCCTCCATGTCTTGCGCCTTTATTTCCTTCAAAAGAAGTGGACCCAATCTGCCATGTCCAGCAATATAGTTCTCTTTAAATGAACATGTCTTGTCCAGGTAACCTGCTCGTAGTGCCTTGGCGACACAGCTGTCAGTAATTTTATCCCATGACTTCTTCTTCACCCAAGTCACGACTTCTTGCAGACAGGGCTTCACAAAGTTTCCACGCTGATTTCTTTCCATTCTATTTTCAATGTAGTCATTGACTTCCATGCGCAAATGGTCCTTGAATGGCTTGTTTATTGCAATATCAAGGGTCTGGAGATGCAGTCATTCCTGCAGGAATCATTACCTGATCTATTCTTCTCTCTGCAAGGAAGTTCTTCATTTCTTTAGCACGGTGAGTGTTGGCTGAGTTCTTCTTTTATCCTCCATCAGGCCCCTTTTATCCTCCATCAGGCCCCTTTTATCCTCCATCATGCCCCCTCACTCCCGCTTACATACCGGGTTTTTATGCTGTCCTGCCTCAGCTCTCCTCCGCGGCGCTGCTCTCAATGGCGCCAGCAAGCAAGTCACTGAGGAAGAACAGGATGACGCGCTCACTGCTGCAGCTCTGATTGGATGCAGCTCGGAGCGCGGCGTGCGTTTCACCCGGGGAGAGGGAGGGGGGGACGGTGCATACAGAGGGTACCGTAATGTAGCGTGTAGCACAGGGGATCACCTTCACTACAGTAGCAATCTCAATAGGGCTTATTTTCGGGGGAGGGCTTATTTTAGAGGAATCTAACACAGTAAGGGGAGGGCTTATTTTCGGGATAGGTCTTATTATCGGGGAAACACGGTAGGCCAACCCAGCATCTATAGGACATTGTTGATGAATGAGATTGCCCAAATCTCAAACGCCTTTGGATGCTGGGTGGGAGTTGTTGCCCCACCCTTATAAAGAATTTAATCTAAGGTGAATCAAAATGAAGTATGTTACCCAAGTCTTGACAGAGAGGTGATCGCTGGTGGTGCTGACTCAATCTATTTAAGGATGTGGCCAATGCAGAAATTCATTTTGCTCGACTATGGCCCATCTGGGACTCAAGGTCTGAGCAGGGGTGGACCCCCTTTTATCTAGATTACCTTAGGCAGGGGTAGCTGATAAGAGATAATTCTCTCTAACCAAGATTGAATGGTGCTATTTAGAGATTCTCATTAGAAAAAAAAAAAACATAGTAATTTCTCATTACTAGTTGACCAGAGTTGATTGCCAACCTCAGCAAATCCCATTCTTTCAAGGGCATATAAGCATTGAGTGAATTCCATGAGAGGTCTTTGACATCTGAGTTTGTCATTGATCCCTTTATTAAATGCTAGCATGATTAATAAAAAATTACCCAGAGTGCCTCTGGCTCTCACTGGTTGGGCCCCAGCTGAAGCCTGAGTTTGTATTGTTTGGGTTTCATTGGCTCAGAGTGAGTGTAAATAGCAATTGTTTCTATTCTGGCCAGAAGCCCTGGGGATCTTCCCCTTCACTAGGGCTCATCCTGCTTGTCCAAACTGTTGCCACATCTTATTGCTTTGCAATATCGCTTGCGTATTATCCTCTTTTCTCCTTTGATACTTCTCTCTGATGTAGGCCCTCATTACCTTATTGCCCAGGTTGGTGGGCCTACCTGTCCCTCCTTATTCAAGTCTCCTCCTCTTAGCCATCACATATTCCCAAAGCTCAGTCCTGATCATGTAACTCTTCATGTAACCCTAGTGGCTCCCTACTGCTTCCAGGATCAATAATAAAAAATTAAAAATAATTAAAATGTTTGGTTTTGGAAGTCCTTAACCTGGCCTCCTCCTATCTTGCCAACCCAATTATACTTTATTCCCCTCTTCACATATTCTAAAATGCATTGAATCTGGCTTCCTTGCTGTACCCAACATTTCATATCCCAACTATACATTTTCACTGGCTATTGCTCTTACCTGGAATTCTTTTCTCATCTCAAAACTCCTGACTTCCTTCAAGCTCCAACTAAAATCCCATCTTCTGCAAGAAGTCAGTCTTGCTCTCCTTTAATCCCATTGCCTTTGTATAGTTTCCCTGTCCCCACTCTCACCCCAACCTACCCCAGTAGATCTTAAACCTCTTGATAGCAGAAACTTTTTTTGTATCTTCATTATTTAGCGAGTTTCTCATGTTTTTGTCAAGTTATTTCACTCATTTCTGACTCTCTGTGACCCCGTTTTAGGGTTTTCTTAGCAGACACTGGAGTGGTTTTGCTTTTTCCTTCTCCAGCTCAGTTTACAGGTGAAGAAACAGACAAACAGGATTAAGTGACCAGGCCAGGGTCACATAGCCAAGTCATTGTTTGAGACGGGATTTGGAAGGAAATTGAGTCTTCCTGATTCCCAGAGCATTACGGTACCACCTGGCTGTCTCTCACATAATAGGTGCTTAATAAATGCTAGGTCCAAATTCATAGAAACTCATTCCTGGTAGCGGCTATGGGCTAGTCAAAGACCTGGAGTCTGGGGAAAACAGAACTGAATGACCAAGAAGACTCTCCTCTTTGATAAAAACCAGTGGGGGATGACGTTCCTCCTACGTAGTCGTGAGGGAGCTTGTTAGAGACACTGTATGTCCTCTGCAGAAATTGAATAAACAGATGGATGCCCTTTTAAGAGAGGCAAAATGGAATGGATCCACTGCCAACTTGGACGTGGGAGTCACAATGTCAAACCGTACTGAGAAGCCACCTAACTTACGGACAGGGATTTACTTCTCTGCCCAATAGGTTCCTCAAATCAGCTAGAACATTCGCCTAACCCACATGCTCTCAACCTCCCTTACAAGGCAATGTTATCCTGGCTCAGGGCACACTTCCAGTACTGTGCTTGGGGGGTGTATCCTCTAAGTAAACGGGCCCTACTTTTGTTAATTTTGGAATGACTTACAAACACAGCATCTCATTGCAGTTTGGAAGCCAAGGTGCCAGAAGAATGGCCTGAGCCAATGCTGGACAATTATAGGGTCAGGGCTGGAGCAGATGAGAATGAAGCAGCAGACAGCTGGAGTCAGGAAAGGGAAAGTTCTTCTAGCAGTCCAAGAGTCAGCCTCATGGCGAAGAGGAGAGACAGAAGGCATGGGAGGATGCTGACTCTAGGCAGGGTCACAGGGAGGTCCTCTCATGAAGGCAGGTTGATCCCCAAGATTTGGGCACTTCTCTTGCCTGCCATGTGATTCTACGTAGGCCACTGGAAGCTTGTCTTGCCATAAGCATGAACAGGAGGTGGTATGTTTCAGACCAGGGAGGCTTGTCTTGGATGCAACTGTGGGCAAACCTGGTGGCGGCGTGGGCCCTGAGTTTCCAGGAAGCTAAACCAGCGATGATGTATAACAACTAACTAGACCTAGGAGACGTATCCTGCTCCTTTTCAGTGGAGAAGTGGGGAATTCTAGATGCAGAATATTGCATACATCAAAAGACAAAATTACTGGGTCAATTGATTTTGTTTTTTGTGGATGGTTCATTGTGAGGCTGGGGATTGAGGGGTGGGATGGAGGAGGAGTATCCAGAAAAAACTGTGATTGAAAACAAAAACAAAAGGCATAAATAAAATTTGTTTGATGCAATAAATTACTTGTGTTTTGCCTTCTTGTTGTCATTAAGCTTATTACTCTCTCTCTGGGAAGAACTGAAACAAGCCACCAGAAGTATAAGCAAGAATCTGCAGAATGAGTGTACATATTTCCAATGTCAGAAAATCCTATTTTCCATTACAATAAGGCCTCAAACCCGCAGAGGATATTAATGATTGTCAAGCTTTCCTCTGGGAAGCTAACAATTGTCTAGGTAAGCAGTTAAAAGTTAGAGATGGGAGTGGGAGTGGGATGGGTGAGAAAGATTAAAGTATGTTAGGTATTTAACAAAACGGCACAGAGAGGAATCACTTGCCAACCAGTGGCAAAAAGGAAGATTATAAATATGATATTAGTAGGGGAAGTTTAGGTTTTAAAAAAATGATATTTACATCAGAAAGGGTCCTTTGCAAAATATTACTCACTGCTCTATTGCAGGTCCCAGCTTTCTCCTCAATCATAGATTAATCCACTCTGTTTTTCCAGAATTAGAGACCCCATCAGAACATATTATAATAACTGTACTTTAAAAAAAAAAATCTCAAAGAAGATAGCAAAGTCAAGTCAGGAAGCTGCTTGAGCTCTCCCACTTTCCCTCAAAAACCACATGGAACCAACTCTCTAAACAGAGCCTGATGGAATGAAACCCCTCTCCAACTCAAGAGAGACTGAAAAATTTCAAGAAAGGTCAGTATCACTGGGATGGAAAAGGTGTTTCAGTCTAGCTCAGATGGAGTCTGGTAAAGCCGGTAAGAGAATCTTAACCACAGCAAAGTAGCAACTGAGACTTTTAGTCCTAGCTCAATAGAGGAGCAAATCAGGGGGGCAGTCCCTAGTCCTAGCTCAGAAGGCAAATTCTGGGAAATCAGGCTGTTTCCCAAAAAGATCAAAGTTACCCCCTGCAAACACAAGGGGTCCCTGTGCTCAAAGTCAAAACTCAGAGTCACACAGGAAACTTGGGACCACACCAGCTTTACTCTAGGAACAGAGCTCAACCATAAAAGTTAAAAAAAAAAAAAATAGCAAAAGAAAAGAAAATGAGCAAGAAACCTAGACCATAGAAGGTTAACTATTGTGACAGGGAAGACCAAAACACCAACTCAGACGAGCACAAAATGTCTACAGAGGAAATCTCAAAGAGTGATATGAATTGATCTCAAGCCCAAAGAGGCTTTTTGGAAGTGCTCACAAAAGAATTTAAAAGGCAAATAAGAGAAGTAGAAGAAAAAAGACACAAGAAAAGAAATGAGAGGTTTGCAAGAGAGAATTAACAGCTTGGAAAAGGAAGGTAAAAAATTGACCAAAGAAAACAACTCCTTAAAAAAATAGTTGGCCAAATGCAAAAAAAATCCACTGAAGAAAACAACACTTTCAAAAGTGGAATTAATGAAATGGAAAGAGAGATACAAAAGCTAAATGAAAATCACACATTAAAAACTAGAATGAGACAAATGGAAGTTAATGACTCTATGAGACAGTAAGAATCAGTCAAACTAAAAAGAATGAAAAAATGGAATAAAATAAATATGAAATACCTCACTGGAAAAACAGCTGAACTAGAAAATAGATCTGGAAGAGACAATTTAAAAATTATTGGCCTATCTGAAGGCCATGACCAAAAAAAGAGCCCGGATCAAGAGATCATTAAGGAAAACTGTTCTGATATTCTAGAAACCTTGAAAGACTCCATCGATCCCTTTTGGAAAGAGATTTCCACAAGGAAAACCTGCAGGAACATTGTTGCAAAACTCCAGAATTACAATTTCAAGAAAAAAATACTGCTAGCTACCAGACAAAAACAATTCAAATATCAAGGAGCAACAGTCAGGATTACCCAGGATCTGGCAACTTCTACAATAAAGGATCAAAGGGCCTGGAACAACATATTCTAGAAGGCAAAGGATCTGGGGTTACAGTCAAGAATTAACCACCCAGAGAGACTCAGGATCACCTTTTAGGGGAGGAGATAGATCTTCAAGATTTAAAAGACTTTCAATCATTTCTGTTGAAAAAAACAGAACTAAACAGAAAATCTGATCTACAAATTCAGGACTCAAGCAAAGCATAGAAAGAAGTTAAATAGAGGGGAAATATATTATATTATTATTATTATATTATTATTATTATTATATTATTATTATTTATAGCTTTTTATTGACAGAACATATTCATGGGTAATTTTTACAACATTGTCCCTTGCACTCACTTCTGTTCCAACTTTTCCCTTCCTTCCTTCCACCCCGTCCCCTAGATGATAGGCAGTCTTATATATGTTAAACATGTTAAATTAGAAAATATATATTATTTAAGATTAAGCTCTTTACATCCCTAGAGGGGAAAATGATATCTGTAACTCTTGAGAATTGTATCTGTCACTGGGGCAGACAGAGGGGGACATCACATGGACTGAGGGTATAATTGTGAATGAACTTTGATGTGATGATATCAAAGAAAAAGACATTAAGGGGTGGGGAAAAGTCTGTATGGAAGAAGAAGAAAAGGGAGGTATAAATGGAACAAATTGGATCACATAGAGGCACAAAGGATCTATTGCAATCCAGGGAAAGAGGGGAGAGGGATGAACATTGTCTGAAGCTTGATCTCATCAGGGAATAACTTAATCATTCAGTTGGGTATGGAAATTTATCCAACCCTTTAAAGAAATAGATCAAAAAGGAAAAGAAAGGGAGGGCAGAAACATTAGGGGAAAAGGTAAGAGAAGAGGGAAATGGGGTGATAAAAGATAAAAACAAAAAACAAATATCATCTCTTTTATTTGTCATGGGACAATACCATGTTGTCCCTTTCTGCCCAGTAAGCAGAGAACCCACATCAGCCAGTGAGAGGGCCATAGACTAGATCAACCCAAGGTGATGATACAGTTTCAACATCATCATCTCTCTGAGGTCCCTCCCTGGGAGTGGGTGGGAGGAAGGTGATGCATTTGGCTACACCTTGTCCTTGACCAATACTCCCCTCATCTCTAGGAAGGACAAATTGCCAGAATGGAGGCCATTGAGACAGCCCCCATGAGTGAAGGGTCTCTTTTAGTGCATCATCATTAAACAATTTCACTGTAATGGGCACAGAAATTGTTTTTTCTAGTTGTAATAGTATCAAAAGAGAGACGTCTTTCTAGAGCTCCTAGAAAAGGTCCTTCTTGATATGAGGTCAGGTATCAGGCACTAAATTGACCAAGAAATCCAAATTTTGTCCTAATATCCCTGGGTTTAGGGGAAAAAATCATCTTGTTTGAGCACTGAACTTCAAAATTTAAAGTCATCAAGGATCCCTGTTCGGTCCTTGCCCTCCTCAGAAGGTTGTTTAAATAAGAAATAACATCCACCTAGTGGGGTTTTTGCCCTTTTTAATTCTTCCTTTCTACTTCCTAAGAGAGAGTTTACTGGTGCACTTGAGGGGTTCAGGGAAGTTCAGGGAGCAGAGACAGGAGGAAGAACCACAAGACAGGCTTCCATGGAGGAGGCTTCAGGGGAAGGGGAATAAGAAGAATGATTTAACAAAGATACTACAGTACACACTACACCATTATTTAAGGGTTAAACTATTTACATCCCTATATGGGAAAACAATATCTGTAACTCTTGAGAATAATATCTGTAACTATATCTGTCAATGGGGCAGATAGGGGGAACATCACCTGGACAGAGGAGAGAGTGGTCAACAGACTCTCATATGATGATATCAAAGAGAAAGACATTAAGGGGTGGAAAAAGGTCTGTACTGAAAGAAGAGGAGAGGAGACTTCACAAGATAACTAAACATGTATCCCTGGTGTATTTGTGAGCTAAGTTTATTTTTGTAATGTATTGCTAAGTTAAACAATTGGAAGAATTTTTCTTCACTATAAGTGAATTGGAATAAAATTTGACACAGACACAATATTAATTCCAGTACTTTTAGTGCATCATCATTAAACAATTTCACTGTAATGGGCACAGAAATTGTTTTTTCTAGTTGTATTGGTGTCAAAAGAGAGACGTCTTTCTAGAGCTCCTAGAAAAGGTCCTTCTTGATATAAGGTCAGATTATATCAGGCACTAAATCGACCAAGAAATCCAAATTTTGTCCTAATATCCCTGGGTTTAGGGGAAAAAAATCATCTTGTTTGAGCACTGAACTTCAAAATCTAAAGTCATCAAGGATCCCTGTTCAGTCTTTGCGCTCTTCAGGAGGTTGTTTAAATAAGAAATAACGCCCAGCTGGTGAGGTTTTTGCCCCTTTTAATTCCTCCTTTCTACTTCCTAACCCCTAACAGATGAAAAGAAAAAGCCAGAGCGAGCACCATCATCTCTTCCTGACTGCCTTCTTCCCTTTGCCTTTTGAATCCCTGCTATCGTCTTTTTCTCTCTTAGGCATCTTGAAGTTGCCCAGTTCTCTTCGCACCATGGTGCCTCTCCACCAGGCCTGAAGCTGGAAAGGGAAGGAGAAAAGGAGAGGTGGTGAGGGGGTGGTCTGTGGAGTCCCTAACAAGCAGCAGCATTTCTCATGAATGGGAATTATTCCTGACAAAATGAAAAACCATTATCTAATTATAAACATGTGCCCCAGAGATGGGAGGGGTGGGGGGTGTGTGAAATGTGACCATGTGCCTTCTCGGTTTGTGACTCAGCTTTGGACTTTCTGGTCAGATTTTCAGCACTTTCATCAAGCCTTTTTTTTTTTTTCCTTTCTCCTTTTCAAGCATGAATTTGTGATACCATGCTTTGAAACCAGCTCTTTCCTATGGCTGGCTAGCTAAGACTGCAAAGATTAGATCCATTTGTTCCCCAAATCAGCTATCACTTTTCACTATCATGCCCAAGAACGTGACCAGTGGGTCATCCTGTGGTCCCAGGTGCTCTGTGAACCTTTTCTTTTATCTTAGATCTTGATCCCACTGATCTAAATAGAGTTCTTCCCACTGATCTGTCAAAACCAAATAAAACACAAAAAGGGAAAGGACAGGAAGTAGAGTCACCAATATATTTCTTATCTTGCCTATAAAGTGATGGCTACTTGGAGAAACAGTGCAGTTGTTATATGTGCTCCATACAGTTGCTCAGGTGAGCTTGGGGGAATCAGGTACTCTAAAGGTAGGTGAGCTTCTTAGGGCTGGGCAAGCACCCACACCAGAAGTATGGCTGTAAATGCATGGCTGCTTGGAGAAATAGCTATTGTGGGCACCCCAGTATTCGGCAAAGGTACTGGTGTGACGTGGGCAGAGGGAGTCTGTCTGCCTTGCTGCAGTCTGCCTTTTAAAGATTCTCTGTTCCAGACCCCTATCAGTACTGCACCCCTGGCCAGCACCCCCAATTCTGGTGTAACCCTCATCTGGCCATCCTGACTAAACAGAGTGGGCTCTGTCTCTGCAGAAGACAAAGACCCCAAATTCAAGGTATTTGGTGGGTCCCCACACCCACAGCTACGGCCCAGAAGTCTTCCCCATGCATTTGCTTTTCAATGCAAATCAAAGGCATTTCCTCAAATAGTCAAATAAAAAGATTTAGAAAAAACTATCCTCCTCCAGTAAACTTAGGGTATATAATCATGTCATCAGTGAGGAGAAGGAGCAAAGACTGGATGGGAAATTTTGGCTACAGGACTGCTCCCTCCCCGCCAAGTTCTCATGGGACAAAGTTCCCTGCACTCGCTCTTGCTAGATGAGATGTAGTGAAAGACCAGGCCAGTCTCCATGCTGGACTCCCTAGGCCTGTTCTTGGAGAGCACATTCCTACTACTGTTAACTACATTCTCCTTTGATCTGGAAATTTGTGATTAATAATTGGTGGACTCTGTTCCCACTTTGTCCAAGAGATCCAGATAGTTTTCTTTTAAGACTCCTCATGTTGGGGCAGCTGGACAGATGCAGTGGGTAAAGCATCAGCTCAGAAGGAAGATCTGAGTTCAAATATGCCAGGTGACCTAGTTGCCTCCCCCGCAAAACATTTCATACCTAAAGCCTTTACCAGTGTGTTCAGACAACCAAGCCCAGTGACCTGTTTGACCTTGTCAAACAGTGGAAAGTGGGTAGCAAATGGAAGTAACTCTTCCCCTGACTATGTCAAATTCTGAAGTGAACTTGGGAAGTGAATACTCTGTGGGCAAAAGCTGTAAGTTTGATTCACTCTCCCTTTGAACCAAGTGCTCTTTAATATTGGGAGGAGATGATTGGATTGTACTTCAATCTTACTATATTTTATCAGGAAATATCCTTTTGTAAAAGCTAATTGATGTTAAATTGGTTTAATGGCATTGAGATGCTAATCATTGGGTCAGTGATATATAATTGTAACTGGCATTTGATGTTAGGGATCACACACTGGAATAGGGGTTTGAGCCAGCAGCATTGAAGTCACTCAAACTCCTCGCAAGTAGAACCCTGATGTAGCCAGCCTCACTTTCTGGGGATCAAGAGTTGAGATAAAGACTTCCAGAGCTTCTTATACACTACATATTTATACTGAGAAACAGCATTGTTCCAAAGTCACAGAAGTTTCCAAATGGAAGTAGACTACTACAGCATGACCTTGTAACATGGTGGAGTTTTTGCTGTTCAATCACTCAGTCACATCTGACTTTTTGTGATCCCCATGGGATTCTCTTGGCAAAGATACTGGAGTGGTTTGCCATTTTCTTCTCCAATGGATTAAGGCATATAGAAGCTTGCCTAAGGTCACATAGTAAGTTTCTGAGACTAGATCTGACTTTGGACCCAGAGCTCTACCCACTAAGATTCTTAACTGTCTCCTTAAAGCACAAAAATTATATAAGAGATGAAGGTAAACATGCTTCAGGGGTTTGGAAACTCACCTGATTTAAAATTCGTTGAAAAATTATAGGCTTCATTTAAAACTAGATTTAGAAAAATGAACTATTTGTCAAAGATACCCTTAATACCCAATGTAATAAAAATATGGTCTCCTGATGAAGACTGATAGAATGTGTGCCAAAATCTTTCAAACTCCATGCCAAATCCAGAAAAACAAGTGAACTTAGCATGTTTTAATATTACGTATTAAATATTTTTGAAGTGATAAGAAGTTGTATGGTAGAGATCATCCAAGTGGCAAACACAAACCTCTTCTATTGCTACCTTCCACTAGCACCTCTAATAGCCTCTATTTCTTCCCTCCACACTAGTTTCCCTTCTTCAATTTGCCCTTCTCTTCCAAAATGATTATGGTGTAAGTGTCTGGATTGTGGAGAAAATACTATCATGTTTCAGTAAAATCCATAACCCTTTCTTATGTATTTCCTGCTCTGTGGCCAATCAGTATCTTTCTCATGAAGAAGGTTGGTTTTCTGCTGTGGGAATGGCTCTTTTGGCTGAGGGACCTGTGCTTTGGTGGCTGGGCTGACACAGCAACTCCAGATGTATGTCCCAGTTCACAAGACTGAGGCGGCAAGATAATTGTTGGCTGGCTAAGGAGAAGTCATCTATTCTGTGGTCCATAAGTGGGGCACGGAGAGAGTTTCTACTTCTCTTTTGTGAGCCCTTTTCTTTGGGATTTTGACTTCTACCAAGTGGATTGGGGAGGACATTTTTCTCCCTGCCCTCGATAATCAGCAATCATAACTACAAGTCCATGGCAGGAGGAATCTGCATTCTTGTCTAAGTGAATCCAAATCCTGGTGCCATCTTCTCTTTGCTTCTTTTCTCCTGGAGTACAGTCTGTAAGCAATGTTCTTGTAAAATGGATATTTCCTGCCTTAGAAGGAAGCTCCATGAGCTAAGAGTTCCAGAACACTAAAATCAAGTGCCATTTCTGGAAATGGCCACCAACAGATCACCCTGTAGTTGATCAGCCCTGGCTAGCCAGAGATCCTTATCTGGGAAGGTGCTAGGATAGTGTGGGTATGACAGACCAGAGTACAACCCTTCTCTCCCCACCCCCAAACATTAGGTTAGTTTCCCCAAAAGAAAACAAAGATTTTTCCAACATGGGATTAGCCAAGGCTTAAGCTATATCTGTTTAGACAGAGTTTTGTGGTAGCCTCTGACCATAATGAAATGGCTTCCTGGTCACTAAAGGGCATAAAAAAGCCTACCTACCCACATGAGGTCTAGGCCCTTCTGTGCTGAGATAATCAATACGCCCTACCCCAGCCTGCTGACCAGATGTTATTTCAACAAAGAGGTCAGTAGGGATGGGATTGGGGAGACATCTACCCAAGCTAAGTAGTGCAGTCTCCTCACTGAATATCCTTCATATATTTTGGGTAAAACTCCCTTTGTTAACTGCTGAAGGATCTTTAAGTGCTTCGTTTTTATTTGTTCCATTATCAAAGTTGAACTAAAAGGGTCGGTGGTCTGAATCAGGTTGTCTCATACCATTCTCCTTCCCAAGCCAACAACAGATTTGAAGTAACTATAAAATGTTAAATATCTACTCAGCAGTCTCATTAAGATTTTGTTTTGTTTTCCTAACTTTTCCTGAGGAATAGAATGTGTAATGGGATAAATGAGCATTTTATATTTTTTGTACTTCTTTGGAGGAATCGCTGAATCTTTTACATCACAAGCAAAGAATTTTTTCTGTGTTGTAACTAATAAACTACTGTCTTATACACAAAATACTGTATTTTAAACACCTTTTCCTAGAAGAAAACTTTTAACTCACATTTGGGGGAGAGCTTAACCATGAATTAGATCTGGAAATTTTCCTTTAAAAAGAATCTTAAGTTTATTTTAGAGACATCCTGAAAGTTTGCTTTGGGTAAGGCCAGAGTGAGTCACAAAGAGAAGGAATGAAAGAGGCCTGACCTCCCATTCCTCCCCACCTTCCCCCCCAACCTTTTCATCCTTATTTGGAGTTAGATCCACTCAGGATGGACTTAGTCCTTATGTGCCCAGGGCAACTGCTCTCTGGGGGCCTGAGCCCACTGGGAACCATTATATCATTCAGTGACCGGGCCAGCATGGGCTGTGTGTTAAAAGACCATTTTTATGCATGTTAAAAACATTTCATTTTCTACCTTTATGATGCTACTGTGTTCCAGGGCATCCTGTTCTATCTTCTTCCTGGCCTTCTCCTTTTCTAGCCGATCCTCAATTATGACCTGTTCGAACTCCCTTAACTGCAAAGACACACATTCATCAGGTATTACATCATTGTCCGCACACCAGAGTCCTGCACTTTTAACCTAAAATCCAACCCTGTGGAGTTGAATTGAACCTAAAGGTTATGCTCATTTTTCCCTGTCCCACCCAATCAATCACCCAATGCATTCAGCCTTTGCAATCTCTGAATGACTTCACCCCTTTGCTCCTACTATTTTGTTGTTGTTTATTTGTCTAACTCTTTGTGAACCCATTTGGAGTTTTCTTGGCAAGGATACTGGAATGGGTGGTTATTTCCTTCTCAAACCCCTCCTACAGCTGAGGAAACTTGGGCAAGCAGAGTTCACTTGTCCAGCTCGTTCACAAAGCCAGTAAGGTCCGAGGCTAGCTTTGAGCGCTCCCTGCTTCCAAGCCCGGTGTTCTGTCCATTGTGCCCCCGGTTGCACACCACCACTACTACTAACATGCCCCCTACCTCCTCTCCAAGGTCAGGGATGGCCCCATAATCGCTGCCCTCTGCCCTTTGGCCCTTTCTAAAGCATTTGCAGTGGTGGGTCCCTGAAAGATCGTGCCCTCATAACTCCTACCCTTCTCCTCCCTGCTGCTCGGACTGTTGCCCTGAGTTCCGCCCTCAGCTCTTCTGCACCCTCTCCCTTAGTGACCCTAAAGGCATCTCTGGCCTCAGTCCCTATTAGTTCCCAAGACCATAGTCAGCTTCCTCCCGAAGTTTGAACTTCCTCTTGAATAGCCCATGGCTGCCTCACAAGCAACACATCCAGAACTTCCTCTTCCTCCTCGAAACCTGCCCCCTCTCTTAGTTGTGTTTGAGTTTGTCCTTCAGCATGGCTATGCCAAAGTCACCCGACTTCCCAGTCACTCAGCCCTCCCATCTCATCAGTCCCAGGTCCTTCCCAACAAGTTTCAGCAACATCCCTCGTGAGTCTCTTCACTTTTGTTGCCCAGGCAACCAGCCTTTACCTAGACTATTACAATGTTGCAGTCACTTCCTGATCTCCCTAGCTCAAGGCTATTGCCTCTCCAAACTATTCACAATGCTATTTGAACAATCTTCCCAATGAACAGATTCTTCTATTTAAAAAACCTCCAGTGGCTTCTCGTTGCTTGATTCAAATACAGTGCAGATTACTAACTCTCCATCCAAGGCTCTCTACAACCTAAATTCTCCTTACCGTTCTATCCCATTTCATCCTTTACTGCTCCGTGTTCTAGCCAATGGAAGCTCTCCCCTTCTCCATGACTTCTCTCATTTCTATGCTCACATCTTTCCCAGAAGAAAGGCTCTCCTTCCTGCTCCCACAGTCAAGTGTTTAAGCCTGCAATCTTATAGGTCCACCTCAAAGACCACATCTCCTCCATGAAACTTTTCCTGATCCTCCCTACTGAAAGTGATCTCTCCCTTTTCATGTTACTCACAGGACTTTGGCTGCTCTGTCTTACACTTGTCTTACTCTCCTTAGCAGAGTCTATTTGAATATATATATATATATATCCTTCCTGCCTCCTTAGATCAAAAATTCCTAGAGAACAGATTCAGTGTCATATCTGTCTTGTCTCTAGTACCAAGCATAATTCTTTGCAGGGAGTAGATGGTTCCAAAATGCTTGTTGAATTCAATCTAAGGGATTAACTTTATATTGGAACTGCATGAACAACTGAACTATGAATAGAATAAAACTGAAGTTTTTTTCTCTAAATTAATTTTCAAAACTTTTCAAATTGAGTTTTTAATGCTTGGCATATAGCACTTACTAAATGAATGTTGATTAAAACTTTGAGGTCATTTGTAAATGAGCAAAATAGCAAAGAACACAATTATTTATAGTGATATAAATGATTTAACAAAGATGCCAGAACTTATCTGGTTGAGTGTTGTCCTTTATAGCAGAACCTTGGCACATTATACACTTATTATACCTATATTGATATTACTCTCAACATTTCTGACTTCCTTTTGGCAAATGTCTTCACAGCTAAATTATGAGTCACATGAGAAAATATCTCATTCTAGTTTATATCTCATCTGTAAAAACTAACAATGTTATATGTTTGTCTTTCTTCTACTTCTTTATAGGGTTAGATACATTTCTATACTCAACTGAATGATTAAGGTATTCCTTCTCAAAGCCAAAATTGAAGAAATCAAGCTTCAGACAATGCTTATCTCCTTCCTTACTTTTCCTTGATTGTAATAGGTCTTTTGTACCTCTTCATGTGAAGTAATTTTCCCATTATACTTTTTCTTTCCTCTTTTTCTAGGATAGACTGTTTCCCACCCCTTAATGTCTTTTTCTTTGATGTTATCACATCAGACTCTATTCACAACCATTCCCTCAGTTTGCAAGAATTACAGATATTTTTTCCTCTTTAGGGATATAAACAGTTTAGCCTTGAAATTTTCCCCTGTTTGTATATGTTTAATCATCTACCTTTTTCATTAAATATAGCTCTGAATTTAGGCTCTTTCCAAAAATCAACTCTACCTTTAAATGATGTTTTAGATCCAGAAGGCCTGTGTTCAAACCCTGTCCCTAACCCTTAATGGCTTATGTGGCATTAAGTCACAGGACATTTTACTTGCAAAGCTTTATAAAAGGAATTGCACTAGCAAACTTGGAATGTTGAGAACAGATCAAAGTTGTTCTATTTTTAGCTCTGTCAAAGGTTGATTCTTCTTTCTATGAATAACTAGAAACAGCATAACTAGAGATATTTTGGAGGCCTCTAATCCAACTTCCCTCCAGGGCCCATGTTTTGTTTATTTTCATGTTACTTTTATCACTATTCCCGGAGAATAACAAACACATCCTACAAAAATGTTTAGGAAAGAGCAATTCTATTCTATCACACACCAAAGAAACTGAAGGTGGATCCCTTGGCCTACATGTAGGCCAGCCATGGGCCCCCAGATCAGTATATCAACTCCTGTCGTTCTGATCTTCAATGACAACATATAGTTTCTCTAACCTGAGTAAATAATGTTTTCAGCACTTCAATAATTCCTTTTCAAATATATGTAGATTCTGTTAGGTTGGGGGTTTTCTGATCAGACCTCTGATTTCATTAGTTCTGGTGGAACTTTTCTTTTTCTAGTACAGATTAGCTTCTTCTCAGGCTTAGAGAATTATCAGCTTCACTGAGAGTTAAATGACTTATTCAATCTATATACTGCAGATACAATACATGCCTTCTTGGATCTAAGGCCAATTCTCCATTGACTATACTATGCTGACTATTCTAATTAATAAAACATAAATTCACCCTAATCATTATAGAATTCATAGCAGCTTTTTGTTTGGGTATTTTTTCAAGGGTTGATATTAATAATCCAACTACTTTCAAATAGGGATCCTTTTTGGCATATAGGAAATATTTAGTCATTTTTTAAAACTCCCTTCACTTAAGGTCATACAACCACTAAGGCACAGAACAAGAGACAGAATGTGGGTCTTCACCCCACCCCGCCCTTGGCACCACTCCATGATGGTTAACTACCAGTTTTTCATTAATTTTTCATGTAAGGTTATTTTAACTCTATCACACTTTAAATGATAAATCTTACAATCAGAAATCAGTGTCTGGCCATTTGTGTTTGTTGGAATTTTTTGAAACAAAAACTATCTAAGGAATCAGTTCAGATTAGAGTCTAAGCCTAAATCTTTTTCAAAAACAAAAACTAAGACTGAAACAAAACCCAGAACATCAAAATAATGTCTGGCTGAAACAAGTACTTCAAGCAGTTGAACTTCTGTCCTTAGCTTGGGCATATCCTTATCTCGGCTTCACACCAAATGCAGAAGGACTATGTATTATTAGCAGAATTTTTCTTTTTGGCTCTATTCATTCCATTTAAAGCAAGTGAAAGTGATCCATGACCTGTGAGGTGACAGAAAACCCCTGTCCTCCTTATCCAGCCCTTCCCCCAGCTCTCTACCACAAGAAAATATTCCAGAACTAGAGTGGTTTCCTCACTCCCAAGATGCTCTATTCAAAGTGGAGAAGTCCAAGATCTTGCATCAGTCTGCAAAAGAGATAAAGGCATGAATATGGACAAAAAAGCTTATCTCTGCTCTGCCGGAGAAGGAAAAGATGAATCTTTGTACATATAAATATTCCCAGGAAATGGCTGCCTTCAGTCTGAGTACAAATGACAATTACAGCTAAAGCTGTTTGTGCTAAGTTGGAGTAATGGTTTGTAAGCCTTTTTGGACAACTCCTGTTCCTTCCTCACCTGTTTAGCAAGATCCTGCAAGGTTGCCAAGTCACTGGTCCTTGCATACTTAAGACTATTCAGTTCATTTTGTTTTGCTTCTGTGTCTTTATCATACTTTTCCATCCAGTACTCTAACTTCTCTTCCAGTTTCTGTTTGAAAAAAAAAAAAGAACCAAAGAAGAAAATGAAGAATACAAAAAAAGATTCTGAGTAAAGAAAGTAATAGAAAATTGGAAATGCAGCATAAAGACCACCAAATTCAAAATATTCCTGAGACTAATATAATTCAAATCTCTTTAATTTCAGCAAGTATGAGGCTAGGATTTCCAAGGTATTCAAAATAGTTTCAGAAAAAATTCTGTAGTCTAAAATTATAGGAAGAAATTTGATCAATTTCAGAAAAAAATCTTTAGTCCAAAATTATAGGAAGAAATTTGAGCAATCTGTGAAATACTTAAATTACTCTCATCAAGACAATGATCTGAGATAAATTTAAAGGACCCATGATGAAAAACAGTATTCACCTCCAGAGAGAGAAGTGATGGACTCTGAGTGGTGATTAAAATATGTTTTTTTCTTTTATTTTTATTTTTCTTATGATTTTTCTTTTACCCATGTTTTCTTTAGCAGTTTAGCTAATATGGAAATATGTTTTATGTGATTTTATATATTTATGTAATATAAAATTGCTTGCGCCTTCTGAGGAGAGAAAGAGAATGTGGAATTCAAAATTTTTTAAATGATTATTAAATATTTTACATGTAATTGGGAAATATTTAAAAATTGTAATAAAAATATTTTTAAAACATATGCAAAGATAGTTTTCAAACATTCATCCTTGCAAAGCCTTGTGTTCCAAATTTTTTCTCCCTCCCTTCTCCTATCTCTTCCCTTAGACAGCAAGTAATCCAATAAATATTAAACATGTGCAATTCTATACATTTTCCACAATTATCATGCTGCCCAAGAAAAATCAGATTAAAAAGAAAAAATGAGAAAGAAAACAAAAAACAAGCAAACAACAACAAAAAAGGTTAAAAGATTATGTTGTGATCCATACTCGGTTCCCACAGTCCTCTCTCTGGGTGCAGATGTCTCTTTCCATCACAAGTCTATTGGAACTGGCCTTAATCACCTCATTGTTGAAAAGAGCCAAGTCCATCAGAATTGATCATCGCATAATCTTCTAGTTGCTGTGAGCAATGATCTCCTGGTTCTGTTCATTTCACTTAGCATCAAAAAAAAAAAAAAAAAAGGCTCTCCAGGCCTTTCTGAATCCTCCTGGTGGTCATTTCTTACAGAACAATAATATTCCATAACATTCACATACCATAACTTTTTCAGCCATTCTTCAACTGATGGGCAGCCACTCAATTTCCAGTTTCTGGCCACTAAAAAGAGGGCTGCCACAAACATTTTTGTATCTGTAGGTCCCTTTCCCTCCTTTATGATCTCTTTGGGATACAGGCCCAGTAGAGATACTGCTGGATCAAAGAGTATGCACAGTTTGATAGCCCTTTGGGCATAGTTCCAATTGCTCTCCAGAGTTTGCCATCAGTTTACAATCCACCAACAATGTTGCAGTTTTCCCACATTCTCTCCAACATTTTTTCCTGTCATTTTAGCCAATTTGAGGATTGTGTAGTGGTACCTAATTTGCATTTCTTTGATTAATAGTGATTTAAGACATCTTTTCATATAACTAGAAATGGTTTTCATTTCATCTGAAAATTATCTGTACATATCCTTTGACCACTTGTATTCTTATAAATTTGAGTCAATTTGCTATATATTTAGAAATAAGGCCTTTATCAGAATTTGTGGATATACATTTTTCCCCCAGTTTTCTGGGAAGGGAATCTAATCTTGTCTGCACTGGTTTTGTTTGTATAAAACATTTTTAATGTAATATAATCAAAATTATCCATTTTGTATTTTATAATGTACTCTAGTTCTTCTTTGGCCATAAATTTCTTCCTTCTCCACAGATCTGAGAGGTAAACTATAATTTGTTCTCCGGATTTGCTTATACTTTTATGCTTTATTAATAAATCATGAATTTGGGGAAATATTTAATGAAATAAAATATATTTTTAAAAAAAGAGAAATTGGGGCAGCTAGGTGGCACAGTGGATACAGCACCAGCCCTTAAGTCAGGAGGACCTGGGTACAAATCTGACCTCACTTAACACTTCCTGGCTGTGTGACCCTGGGCAAGTCACTTAACCCCAATTGCCTCAGGGGGAAAAAAAGGAGAGAAAATTAATCTGTGTTAGGAGCACCCTTCTTCCTCCCTATTCTAACATCTAAATTTTAGGACACTGTTTAAAAGGCTCAATTGTATGATTCAATGTTATATCCTTGGTTTCAATATGTAGCAAGTCAAATGCCGAAGAGGAAATGTCAGAACTATCCTGTTATTTGAGGGTTGGAGGGAGTATTAGGACTTAAGATAACCAATATTGTATCATGTCCTTTTGAGCCAAAGAAATTGATTCCCACAAATTGGACACTGGACTGATTCTGTTGGCCACACAGTCATAGGAAGATAGACACTATTAACAAAAATTTTCCAGGGACATTTGAAAGAAGGGAAGAAATTATAATGGCAAAGAGACATCATGTGACAAGAATGTTTGGAGAGGATCATTATAAGAAAAGGGGCAGCTAGATAGCTCAATGGATAGAGCATTGGTCCTGGGGTTAGGAGCACTTAAATTCAAATCTGACCTCAAACACTGGCTAGCTGTGTACTTCTGGGCAAGACATTTAATCTCCTATTGAGTTTAAAAAAAAAAAAAAAAGGAAAAGGGAGCCTTATTTTTATAAAGCATTTTAAGGAGGAGATGGGCTAAAAGTCTGGAGAAAATAACTGTTATTAGCTGTGTTCCCTGGTCAAGTCACAACCCCAACTGCCCCTCCCCCTCACAAACAAACAAACAAACAAACAAATAAATAAAAGAACTGATGAAATAAATCTTGAATTTTATAGCTCTCTGGGTACAAGATTCCAAAAACCAGTGATTGCAAAATTGTATTCTGAGTTTATAAGAATAGTATCAGTAGATCTAAAGTTTGGAATGAGCTGGTAAGGAATGCTAAAAACAACAAAAAAAGGATTTGAGCTTTAAAAAAAAAAAAAAAAAAAAAGAACAATTCTATTGAAGAATAGGAACAAGTAAAGGAATCACTCCTTAGGCCATATGGGATAATAAATAACAGAGAAGGGATTCCTGATAAATTTCGGTATTTCTGCTTTCTCTGCTAAGGATAAAGAACTTTGGGCTGGGAAGGAAAGAAGAAAAATGACTAATCTTGAGTTGAAATCTAAGATTTAAGTGAGAAGATAATAACAGAGCCCTTATCCTTCTTTGGTTCATTGCAATTAACTACATCAAAGGTTACTGAAAAAAAAAATTGGCAGATGAATTACTATAATGCCATTAATTTCTGAATGATCTTAGAGAACAGGAAAGGTACCACAGGACTGGAGGAAAAATGTCCTAGTTTTCCAAAAGAAAATATAAGAGACTAGAGACTCCAAATTACAGAGCAGTGAACTTGATTTAATTCCTGGTAAAATACTCGACTGTATTATTAAAAGGATGGTTAATGAGTATCTAGAAAAGGAAAACAGGGCTTAATCCAAATCAAGTCATGAAAGATTGACTTGATTTCTTTTCCTTGACAAAGTTACTACATTGGTAGACCAGGAAAATACAATAGATATAGTTTACCTCTAGATTGCATGATAAGATTTGACAAAATCTCTTGTGCTATTCTTGCAGAAAATATAAAGAGAAATAGGCTAGACAAGAGTCCATTTGTTTGGAGATTTGTTTTGTTTGACTATGCATATTTGTTACAAGGGTTTTTATTTTTATTTTTTTTCTTTTCCAATGGAGCATAGCATTGGGACAAAGTGAAAACAAGTGCTTAGAACCATGCCCAAAGGGCTATCAAACTGTGCATACCCTTTGATCCAGCAGTGTTTCTACTGGGCTTATACCCCAAAGAGATACTAAAGAAGGGAAAGGGACTTGTATGTGCCAAAATGTTTGTGGCAGCCCTGTTTGTAGTGGCCAGAAGCTGGAAAATGAATGGATGCCCATCAATTGGAGAAAGGTTGAGTAAATTGTGGTATATGAATGTTATGTAATATTATTGTTCTGTAAGGAATGACCAGCAGGATGAATACAGAGAGGACTGGCGAGACTTACATGAACTGATGCTGAATTAAACAAGTAGAACCAGGAGATCATTGTACATGGCAATGACAAGATTATGTGATGATCAACTGTAATGGATGTGACTTTTCTCAACAGCAAGGTGATTCAGGCTAGTTCCATGGTCTTGTGATGAAGAGAGTCATACCCAGAGAGAAGATTGTGGGGACTGAGTGTGGATCACTTTTTCACTTTTTGTGTTGCGATCGTTATTGTTTGCTTGCTTGAGTTTTTCTTTCTCATTTCCCCCCTTTTGATCTGATTTTTCGCATGATAATTATGGAAATATGTATAGTACATGCTTAACATATATTAGATTACTTGCTGCCTGGGGGGAGGGAGAGAAGGGGAATAGAGGGAGAAAAATTTGGAACACAAGATTCCAAGGGTGAATATTGAAAACTACCATTGCATGTACGTTGAAAAATAAAAAGCTATTATTGTAAAAAAAAAAAAAAAGAAAAAAAAAAGAAAGAAAGAAAGAAAATGAGTGCTTGCTAATGGAAACAAATATGAAGAGACAATAACACTGTGGGATCCACAAGATAATAGGTTCTAGAAATAAACATAATTTTGAAGTTTTGAAACATGGGAAAAAAAGAAGAAAATTTTATTCAAAAATGTTTGCATGGACAGAACCAAAAGTATTCATAATTGGTTCAATGCTGAGTTGAAAGGAGGCCTTCCACTCATGGATAGTGGGCTCTTGGGCTCTGTGTTTGGACTTAGCTCTCTTCTATTGGCTATTTTCTTCAGGGAATAAGAACTTAGTGGATATGTTTATCAAATTTTCAGATGACACAAAGCTAGGAGGGATCAGAACACATTAGATGTCAGATCTTGATAGGATTTAGAATGTTTAGCCAAATTTAATAGGAAAAATATAAAGCCTAACAGATGAGTTCAGAAAGCTTACCTTTATAAATATAAAATGGGGGAGACATAACTAGTTAGCAGTTCATATCTGAGGGGGGAAAGTCTGGGGGTTTAAAAGATTTGGGATTATAGAATATGGATTTGAATCTTGGCCTTATTCTCTCCCCTGCATGAGTTGTTGGTTAAGTTTCTTCTTTTACCTATGCCTCAATTTTCTCATCTGTAAAATGAGGAAGCTGGATTAGATGACCTCAAAAGACCTTTGTTGTTGTTGAGTTATATCTGTTCTCTGTGACCCCATCTGGGGTTTTCTTGGCAGAGACTTTGAATTGTTTTCCATTTCCTTCTCCAGTTCACTTTACAGATGAGAAAACTGAGGCAGACAGAATTAAGGTCACACAGTTAGGAAGAGTCTGAGACCACATTTGAACTCAGGTCTTCTTGACTCCAGGTTCAGTGCTCAGCACTGCCCTAGCTGGGAAAAAAAATCCAAAGAAAAGGGACTTAAAGATTATGCCATATCAGTTGCCAGAATCAGCTGGTAAAACTGGGTATGCTTTTGAAGAGAGAACACTTATTTGGGGTGAGATTGGAAATGATAGCTATGTTCTTGTATGGATAGGGTTATCATTTACTGGAGGAGGCCCCAGAAGTCAGAATCAAATGCACAGAAGTGGCAGATTGGGAATTGCTATAGAAATTATAGGATTTAGAGATGAAAGGGATTTTCTTCAAAGTAATCCAGTTTAACACTTTAATTTTGTTTGAGGTTTTCACTGGCAAATTACAAGGAAAATTAAAGTCCAGACACATTCAAGGAGGTGCCTAAGGGAAATCTTCCTAACAATTAGAGATACCCCAATGTGCAATGAGCAGCCTTGGGAAGTGACTGGTTTCTTTCCTCACCAGAGGTCCTCAAGTCACTTTTAGAGGCTATTCTTGTTCAGATACTGATTGAACTGAGGTCTCTGATAATGCTGAGATTCTGTGATTCTTTTTCTGAGACTCCTCCAAAACTTCTCAATTTCCTCAGTCATTCTTCAATTTCTCGACCTTACACCATGAAGGGTCTTTCCCCTAGGTAGATGGGATTGAGCCATATGCTAATAAACCCAGTTATTTGCTCTATAATTATCTAAATAAGGCTTCTGGACGTGCTCCTGCTGGTTTGATCACATAAACTTCTAATTTTAGAAAAAATTGAAAGGCCTTGCCTGGTCTATAATTAGTATACTTAAAGCCTAATTTAAATCAGCTGAGCTACTCACCTGCTGTTCTCTCTTGAGGAAGCTTTCAATTTCTAAGTGGACCCGAATCTCTTCATCAGTTTTGAGTCTCAATTTCTATGGGTAGAATAGATAAGGAGATGTCTCAAGTTTTCACTGGCAAATTACAAGCTCTAGGTGGGAAAAGGGGGATAGGTATGGGGCAGGGTTTTATGTAAATTTCTCATATTTCAGTTACATAATACCAAGGACTTACCAATACAGGTTGGAATGGCTCTTAAAGAAAAACAAAAACAAAAAGGATAGTAGCTTTGCTGATATGGAAAGAAAAAAGGAAAAGGAGTGGAAAAGTGATGTCAGTTTGTGAAGCCACACCATACCATTTTGGATCAGAGAGAGAGGGGATTAAAGCTTTGATAACAGCACACAAACTATAGAAATAAATGTTAAACTCCAGGGGAAAGAGATATGTCTATCATGTTAGAAAATCAAACATCAGGTAAGCAGCAGTACCTAAATCAGCACTCTCACAACTGAATTTCATTCTCTTTGTAGGGGTCACATGCTTATTCTACGGGTTTTCAAAAGAAATCAATGTAATCCCAACTAATCCTTGTCCTCTTTTCAGCACTGTGGTCCTTCCCTTTGGCTACTTTTGTCCATGATCTATGAGTGGACTTTGATGATTTAAAAGACAGAGTGAAGCTGAGGATTCTGCACAGCCCTACCTCACTTAAATCCAACTCACAGGCAAGTTAAGATATCATCTGTGATGTCAGTGGTGCCCGTCAGAATGGACACCGAGACTTACATCTGGAGTTCCTATCTGTACATATGCAGATTAAAACGAAGCAGAGCCTAATGAACTTGGCAGGGTCCACAGAAGTTATAAGAACTGCTTGGGTTTTTTTTGTTTGTTTTTAGGCAACAAGGGTTAAAGTACTTGCCCAGGGTCACATAGCTAGTGAGTGTCTGGGGCCAAATTTGAACTCAGTTCCTCCTGACTTCTGAGATGTACCACCTCCCTGACTCTTGTCTGGCTGTTCTAACAAGCAACACTTTGGCGTGGTTTTATAAAATAAGGATAATATGATTAAGCAGATAAACCAACTTCCATCATCTTTAGAGAGGGGCAGGAGATTCTGGTTCTAGTCCTCTAATATTTCTGCTCTCAAGTTTGCAAATCAAAGCCTCATTCTGTGCTCAGGTATGTGTGGTGCTGAGAGAAGAAACAGTGTCCCCCTCCCTCTTGTTTGTGGGCTGAGTCTACAAAACATTGGGTTTTTAATTTGAGTTGGCTCATGTGGACACACTTAACCTACATCAATCTCTTCCAGCAAGACCTCTTCTTCTTTGTTGCATTTTTTCTGGGTCTGAGCAATCTGCAAGTCAGTATTTTTCTTCACATATCGACTTTCCATATTAGTTTTTGCCTTCAACTCTTGCAGCTGGTCTTTGAGATGTGCAATATATTCATTCCGACCCTAAAAGAGAGACAAGATTTTTGGTTGGGAGATATTTTCTTTGACAGATCAATAGTTGTATTAATGGATCAGTAATTTTCTCTCTTTTTAAGCTTTGAAACCTCAGTTAGATCTATCTCTTTCTCTTCTTTGGATAGGGTCCCCACTCCACTGCCTCCTTTCATCTGGATTTCCTGTAAGCACACATAGACTAGCTATGGCCTGTGGTTAACACTGCTTAAAAGTAAATATTAAATAAAGGGAAACATACTTGTTCTATGCTCAAAGGGAAAAACTTATAGCTTCCATGAGGAAGCCCAAAGGGAGTGAAGGTGCAGGACTACTAGCTTAGGATCCATTCTTGGAGCTGGAGGCCAGGGAGAAGAGGCAGTTTCCAGAAAGACAACATTGGTCCTGCCAATTTTCCTGTCTAATGAGCTCAAACTGCTTGTTCCTAGGTCCCTTTATTTGTGGTGACTGCCTCTACCTGCTTATGGTTTCCCCTTCCTCAGTTCTGTACATCTATTATATCTGTAAGTTTCAAGAGGAGTCAAATTGTTCTTTGAATCCAATTTCCTCCTGGACTCACTAAATTGACTTTGAAAAGTCATCAGGTTGGGGAGCAGAGGAGGGAAAAAGAGGGTGGGTAATTACTATTCCTTTTGTGGCAGCATTTTCTTTCTAATTCACTCAGGAGACCTGTTTGCAATTCCTAAAGGGATCACTTGAAATAGCCACTTTTTTTTTAATAGCTTTTTATTTACAAGTTATATGCATGGGTTATATGCAGCACTGACAATTGCCAAACCTTTTGTTCCACTTTTTCCCCTCCTTCCCCCCATCCCCTCCCCCAGATGGTAGATTGACCAATACATGTTAAATATGTTAAAGTATAAATTAAATACAATATAAGTATACATGTCTTAACAGTTATTTTGCTGTACAGAAAGAATCAGACTTTGAAATAGCGTACTATTAGCCTGTGAAGGAAATCAAAAATGCAGGCGGACAAAAAATAGAGGGATTGGGAATTCTATGTAACTGTTCATAGTCATCTCCCAGAGTTCTTTTGCTGGGTGTAGCTGGTTCAGTTCTTTACTGCTCTATTGGAACTGATTTGGTTCCTCTCATTGCTGAAGATGGCCATCATATGGTATTGTTGTTGAAGTATATAATGATCTGCTGGTCCTAAATAGCCACATTTTTACCATTATTTTATATCACAGCATTGGTCCCTTGTGTCTTGTTTTTAAAGAACCTCTTTACACTATTTTCTTTCTTTTTATCATTTTTTATCAATTTTCTAAATATGGGATGAAGTCTCAGACTTGATTTGATTCACATTTCTCCTATCATTGATTTTAAGCAACTTTAATAAAATTGTTATTGGTTTACTTATTGAGAATTGATAGTTTTTTGATTTTTTATTTGAGAACTGATAGTAAGTTAATAGCTTACTTATTGAGAATTTCATTAATATCTTTTGGAAAATGGCTTTTGCTGTAAGTTTTTTTTTTTTTGCCCAGTTCTTGAGATATTTTGAATGTTAAATACAATTAAGTATTTTAATAATAAGTGAGAAACTTATGGGGAAAAACCAACCTTGTGCTATGAAGAGAAAATTTTGAAAATGACAGTTTAGAAATGTTTTACTCATATAATTCCTGACTTTCCTTTGGTAGACAGATTCCCAAATATTTTATGCTATCAACAGTTATTCTGAATGGAATTTCTCTTTGTATCTCTTGCTGTTGGATTTTGTTGGTGATGTATAAAAATGCTGAGGATTTATGGGGATTTATTTTGTATCCAGCTACTTTGCTAAAATTATGAATTATTTCTAATAGCTTTTTAGTAGAATCTCTGGGGTTTTCTAGGTATACCATCATATCGTCTGCAAAGAGTGATAGTTTGGTTTCCTTATTGCCTACTCTAATTCCTTTAATATCTTTCTCGACTCTTATTGCAGAGGCTAGTATTTCTAATATGATATTGAATAATAATGGTGATAGTGGGCAACCTTGCTTCACTCCAGATCTTACTGGGAAAGGTTCCAGTTTTTCCCCATTGCATATGATGCTTACTGATGGTTTTAAATATATGCTCCTGACTATTTTAAGGAAAAGTCCATTTATTCCTATGCTCTCAAGTGTTTTTATTAGGAATGGATGTTGAATTTTATCAAATGCTTTTTCTGCATCTATTGAGATGATCATATGGTTTTTCTTTGTTTGGTTGGTTATTGATATAGTCAATTATGCTAATAGTTTTCCTAATATTGAACCAGCCCTGCATTCCTGGTATAAATCCTACTTGGTCATAGTGTATTATCCTGGGGATGATTTTCTGTAATCTTTTTGCTAATATTTTATTTAAGATTTTAGCATCAATATTCATTAGGGAGATTGGTCTATAATTTTCTTTCTCTGTTTTCAACCTACCTGGTTTAGGTATCAGTACCATGTCTGTGTCATAAAAGGAGTTTGGTAGGACTCCTTCAATCCCTATTTTTTCAAATAGTTTATTTAGCATTGGAGTTAATTGTTCTTTAAATGTTTGGTAGAATTCACATGTAAATCAATCTGGTCCTGAGGATTTTTTCTTAGGGAGTTGGTTGATAGTTTGTTCTATTAGAAATGTTTTAACAGAGTTAGTGAGGAGACAGAGATTTTTAAAGTCTTTTCCAGCCCTACATTTATGATTGTATAAAATTGTTCAAGATTTTATTGCCAAAAACTGTGTGTCACCTGTAAAAACTCTCATATCCGCACATTTTAAAAGCTTGAAACATAATTTCCCAAATTATTTGGAAATATTATGAATGAAGAATGTTCTTGAGTTTTAGGTCAATTTGTTAAAAATAGAAAAAGTCAAGAATAATTTATTGACATTGGGGAAGATGAAAAGTACAACCAACAATGTAATTTTTCCACTTGGAGCTATCTTTGTGAGGTAAGCTTTTTCAATCTAGCCAATCATTAAAACCAAGTAATGAAGTAAACCAAAGGTAGAATTATGTGCATGAATACAATTTATAAATAAATACACATCTAGAGAAGTTATTTTATTGTTGCTTAATCATTTTCAGTCACATCGGAGTCTTCATGATCCCATTTCGGGTTTTCTTGGCAAAGATACTACAATAGTTTGCCATTTCCTTCTCCAGCTCTTACAAAGGAGGAACTGACACAAACAGGTTTCACAAATAGTGACTTGTTCAGGGTTACACAACTACTAAGTGTCTGAGGCCAGATTTGAA
Organism: Antechinus flavipes; assembly: GCF_016432865.1. Taxonomy (NCBI): domain Eukaryota; kingdom Metazoa; phylum Chordata; class Mammalia; order Dasyuromorphia; family Dasyuridae; genus Antechinus; species Antechinus flavipes. The sequence continues at coordinate 322,157,519 of NC_067400.1, read as the reverse complement.
CATAGAAAGATAACTCTTTTTGACTCTAGGCCTGGCACTCTATTCACCTATCTGCTCTGTCAAGAGAAAGGGTGCATTCTCCCTATTTTTAAAAATGATAATGGGGATATAGGATGCTGATATAGATGACCAGAAATCTTCATCTTCCTTCTTTGAAAGTTCTCTCTCTACCCTAATTTGTTTGTCAATCTCTAAAATAATTAATTTTTTATTGATGAATTTTGTTATTTGAACTACTTTGACTTCTGGTACCATATTTATCTTTGAGCTTTCATTTTATACTGTTGATTAAGGAATCAAGAAGGATATCGTTTTTTCCCCCTAGATTGTGAGCTCCTTAAAATTTGTTTTTGCCCTCCCCTCTCCCTACCAGCTTAGCATAAATGCCTGACATATAGTAAGCATTTAATAAATGTTTATTGAATTGAAGCGAATATCTAGTATATTTTAGTTTTTCACATTGCATTGAACTATATCTTCTTTGCTGTCTTTAGTTAGGTAATATGATATTTTCTACTGAAAGTACTAGCTACATTTTGACATCATTTTCCAATTCTTATCAGAGCTCCACTACCATGCTGGTATTTGACATTTGTCCTTAAGAACTTTCCTAAATCTACCTTTTCTAGCTTTCTTAGTATGTCAACAGCAAGAGAATAGGATCATGAATTCAGATATGAGAACTCTCATAGCTTTCCTCCCCACACACTCTCAGATGAGAATCTTGCCTCATATTTTACAAAAACAAAACAACAACAACAACATATGAATTCATTTACCATGATTCCCTTCTCCTCTCCTCTCCCTCTTCTCTTCTGTTACTCAGGTGCCTTCTGCCACATTCTCTTCCACCCTTGTTTCACATTATGAGGTGATCTTACTCCTTGTTTAGGTGAATCCTTTTTTGCTCAAGCAACTTCATTCCATCTTGTCTCCCTCAATTTATTTTCCTCTCTTATTTTCAGTCTCTTCTTGTCTACTGGCTCATTCTTTACTGCCTACAAACATGCCATGTCTCCCCCATCCTGAAAAAGTCCTCACCTGATCCTTCCATCGCTATTGTCCTATATCATTGTTCTATAAATCTTCTGCCTTTTGTTAAACTTTTGGAAAAGGATGTCTATAATCAATAGCCCCACTTCCTCTCCTCTTATTCTCTTCTTACCTCATTAACAGTCTGGGTTTCCTATCTTTTTATTCCACTTAAATGGTTCTGTCCAAAGTTCCTAATGATCTCTTAAAAGCCACATCCAATGTCTTTTTCTGAATTCTCACTTGACAATTTGACAACCCTGAAGTCTTTGACATATTGGTCACTCTTTCCTCCTCAATACTGCCTTCTCTCTAGGTTTTTGGAATATCCTTCTCTCCTGGTCCTCTGACCTATATCTGATCACTCTCCTGTGTCTTTTGCTGGATTCTCCTCAAGATCATCCCTCTAACCACAGGTGTACCTCAGAGTTCTGTCCTGGGTCATCTCCTCCCTCTATACCACTTCCCTTGGTGACTTCATCAGCTCCCATGGATTTTATTACCATTTTATACTACTTATGATTCTCTGTGATTTTCCTGCCCCACTCTCCTGACTTCCAATCTCACATCTCCAACTGTCCTTCAGAAACTTCTGAATTATCCATTGAGCATCTAAAATACAACATGTCCAAATCTGACCTCATTGTCATTTACCTTAAAACTTCCCCACTCCACCTTTTCCTATTACTATAGAGGGCAATACTATCCTCTCGGTCCCTCAGACTCACAACCTAGAAGTATATCCTGGATTCCTTACTCTCACTCAGTCTCGATATCCAAGATATTCCCAAGGCCTCTTGATTTTACTTTTGTAACATTTTCCCAATATGGCCTCTTCAATCTTCTAACATTATCACCAATGTAGTACAGGCCCTCATCTCCTCACATAATGATTATCACTTGCTGGTAGGTCTGAGTACTTCAAGTCTCTCCCCATTCCAATCCATCCTCCCTTCAGCCACTAAAGTGATTTTTCCTAAAGTGTAGATTTGACCATATCATTTCCCTACTCAATAAACTCCAGCGGCTCCCTATTACCTTCAACATCATATAAAATGTTCTGTATGACATTCAAAGTCCTTCAAAATTAAGTCTCCTTCTACCTTTCTAGTTTTTTTTATACCTTATTCCCCAACACATATTCTTCACTCACATGACCCTGGCCCTCCTAGCTGTTCCATGAACAAAACACTCCATCCCTTGGCTGTAGGCATTTTCTCTGGCTATTTCACATGTCTAGAACTCTTCCTTCTCTACTCCAAATATTGAATTTCCTGTCTTCCTATAAGTACCAGATAAAATCCCATATTTCACTGGAAAGCTTTCCCTAAAGCCTCTTAATCTTGTACCTTTATCTGTTAATTTCCTATTTAGCTTATATACAGCTTGTTTTACAGATGTTTTCATGTTTTCTCCCCATTCTAAGTTTCTTGAGGTGGGGACTTCTTTTTTGTTTCCCTAGCATTTAGCACAATGCCTAGCACAGAATAGGTGCTTAATAAATGCTGATTGATTGATTGATTGGAGAATGGACTAGAATGGGGACAGACTTGAAGAGACCAACCATAAGACTATTATAATAGTCCAGGCAGAAAGTGATGAGGGTATGAACCAGGATGGTGGTAATGCCATAGAAGAAAAGGAGGCATTTAAAAAGAGTATGAATGTAGCAATGAATTTAGAATCAGTAGGCGTTGGCAAGAGATTAGATATGTAGAGGAGGTGGAGTAAGAGTAAGGATGACAGACTTTGAACCTGTGTGAGTGGTGAGGAGGGTACCTTCTACGTAACAGGGAAATTAGGAAAAGAAGACTTAAGGAAAAGATAAAGAGTTCAGTTTTGGACAGGAATATCCATTCTGAAATGGCAATGCTAATTTAGAAGTGAGGAGAGAGGCTAAGGCTAGACAAAACTGACAATCATCAACACAGATAGATGATAGTTGAATCTATGGGAGCTGATGAGATCCTCAAACAAAATACTATAGGGGGCAAGCTGAGGTATCTGGCATTGTTCTTAGAGAGTTCTGTGACAAAAAGGTTGAAAAATGAGGTAAGATTTGGGGTCACTCCTTTTTCTCTTCTAAAACTCCATGGGTACAATCCCTGATATCTTCACACAGCACTTCCTAGGAGTTTCCCTTTCCAAATACTGGATTCTTTGTATAGCAAAGGAGGGCACAAAAATAAAAACAAAAATTATTAATATACAACTTTTTAAAAATGCCTCATGGTATGCATTCTCCAGTTCCTCTTGCTTACCAATATCCTACATCTATTTCAAGGACCAACTTGAGTGACCCCTGTCAAAAATTTTCAGTAACTAATGAGAGAGCAGAAGAGGGAATTGATGATTTCAGTTGTGCAGAGTTTGGAACAAGAGAATATCAGATCTTATTGTCATATAAAGTTTGGGGGCACAAAATAATGGGTGGAAAGAGAGCAAAGATATTTTAGGAGGCCAAATGTGCACTACCTACAAATGTGGTACCAATAACCAGAGCAGTGTCATGGTTGTAAACTTGTACTCCTTGGCTGTGAAAGACAAGTAACTGAGGGTGTCCTTTCTCACTGATTTTCTTTCTTGCATCTACTCAAAAGACAATTCTCTATTGTTTTGCTGAGTATGAATGCAAATGTCATCAAAGAATGTTATAGGGAGAGGGGGTAGCTGTGAGGAAATTTTCTTCCTATTTCACAAAATATACAAGCTAAGATTGCACTTCCTGGCTTTGTTGTCAAAGGGACCACTTTAGGGTATTTTAATGAATTCTTTATTGTATATATGTTCCATAAGTAAGCTCTCAATGGTAGAACTGAACAGAACCTGAGGCTCTCTCTTTGGTTGCCCATCACATTGTGGTACTGTTTTTCCTTTCTTTAGGTTATAATTGCCATGTATTTTGGGGAACCTAATTTTGAAGGTAATCATTTCTCTCTTTCCCTATCTTTCATTTCTAGTCTTTAGAAGGAGAAAAAGGGAGAGGGAGGGAGAGGAAGAAGGTAGAAGAGAACATCTTTAGTTGGTGAGATTTCATTTTTTGTTTTGTTTTTAATGATGTCCCTTTCTGGTAGGGAGGGGCAGGAATATAGAAGACAAACAGTGATACTTCAGATCTATATATGAATACAAGTCATTTGCATTTATATATTGACATATGGTCACTTTATGTGCTTTATGTCTATTATATAAGCAATTCTGTGACAAAGACATTTCTATTGACATTTTTACATATGAAGAAATAGGACCCCAAAAGACTGTGCCTTTTGCTGTTATGCAAAGTTTGAGGCGTCAAGAAATGGGTGAAAAGAGAGCAAAGACTATTTCAAGAGGCCATATGGTCTACACACAGATGTGGCACCAATAAATAAGACAGTATCATGATAGTGAACTTGTACTCCATGGCTGTGAAGACAAAGGCAGATAGCTTAGAAAATATGAGGACTGAAACTTAAACCTCTAGCTTCTAATTTCACATCCAAAGTACTCTTTGGATTCCTTTTCATTCCTTTTAATATTTAGCCTGCCAGTCAGTGAAATACTCCTATCTCATGGTATTCTATACCATAAAATCCTTTCCCTAAAATCCAACCTTCTCTGAACTATCACCAGATCTTACACGGCACCTAACACAGGGTTGTGAACACGACAGATACTTCGTCCACATTTCTTGGCTCCATGTAACGCTGTTGATCACTGTTTCTGTCATGAGATGGTATCAACAATTCCCAAACAAATCATTTTTTCATAAAAATAAATCTAGTTTTTCAGAATGAAAATCAAAAGTTTGAGAGTTGAAACTCTTCAGAAGAGTTTCTATAATATGCAAAACATAAAGCATTACACTTTGCTGAGCACTTAAAGGGTCATTCAAAGGAGCATTTAAAAGACTGGCTTAGGTAGTAGACAGAGCCAAGCCAAAGGCATCTGTTTTCAGGATTGTTACCATGTGCCTTTAATTATCCCAAGTTCCTTCCTGTTTGGTTGCTGTTTCAGGCAGCCTTATTTTATAATTCTCAAGGGTGAGATTACTGGACCGGAGAGAGAGGACCTGAAATACCGAAAGGTTGTGAAATAAAAATAAAATAGCACTAAGGGGCACAAAGAGTTGCCTGAGGCACTGATATGTCATCTACCATTTTTTAATCTGACCATGGACTACAGAAAAGAACCTGTTAGAAGTACTAGCTTATAGAGAGGCCAGTGAGGTTGAGTTATGTGGCTAAGTTTCCTTTTAAAAGAAATTCTCAGAAGTCAGAGGGACAGGCTGACTCAAGAATGTTCTGCTCTGCCCACTAACCCTAGTTTTCCAGAATGTCTGGATAGCTGGCCCAGATCCTTGGAATGATGCAGCTCTTGTGTGGGTTTTCACCTCAAGCCAAGTTTTATTTCCAAATCCCAAGATTGCCTTATAGTTTGGATTGTTGTTTGGCCTCAGAATGGAGATATTTAGTCATGGAAAGAGACATCTAATTGAACCGAGTTAATAAAGCTTTGATGGCAAGGATGAACAATAGGAGCCAAAGACTTTCTAATGATAGTGTTTGTTTTCACATTTAGAGGAGAAGGAAGATAGTTGCTAGGCAATGAGGAAACTCCCAAATTGGTGGAAGAGCAGAAATTCATTTCGGCCCTACTGCACTTTAGGTTACTTTTGTGATTGGTTGAAAAAAAAAAAAAAAAGAAAATTGGTGTAAGATGGGTTAGGAAAAACCTTTCCAGAGAAAGCCAAAGTAAACAATAGAATATTGTTTTGAGATAAACTAGCACCTATGTCATATTTGAATATCTTGTCTACTTCTGGTTAAGAGTGACTGATCCTCTTTTTTGTGAATGTGATCTAAATTCATCAAAGTCCATTATTTACATGATTTGGTAGATATATGGCCAATGAAGTCAGCCTTTTGAGCTTCAGTGATGAGGTCCTGGGTCACTAAGTGGATTGGCAGAGAAAGCTTGAAGTACTGATAAGATTACTCCCCAATGCAAGCAGGGAAAGCACTGATGGAAATCAGATCAGCCTTACAGTCCCACCCCAATAGAGACCTGAGGTAAGCCCCCCTCACTGTATGCAGTCAGAAAGCCAACTTTTTCCTACAAATCTATCTGTAGCCTATGCCTTTTGGGTTAGCCTGTCACACACACTTTGCCTCTGGTGTCTTGCTTTCCATTCCTTCTCCCCCCACATCTCATGGCATATTTTTTTTTTAAAGCTAACTCTTTGAGGGTACTAAATTCCTTTAAATATTTAGCCTGCCAGTCAGTGCAATACTCCCATCTCATGGTATATTCTCTTTCTCCTGGTTGTGACTTTCATTGGGGAACTTATCTTTTCCACTAATTATTAAAACCACTTTCCTTGCTAATTATATGCTCTCCTGAAATCTATTTCATGTTTACTACTCCTGTTGTCTACTACCTCTTAATTTGGTCTGTAACCTTTTCTCATAAATGAATCTACCTTTTAGCAAAGAGAAAGGCCATTGTCACATGACTAACCCCCAGCATTTGATGCTGAATCCCATCATTTGATGCAGATTGCTCTCTTCAATTTTATCATCAGGTGCAGCTTTTTTTTTTTTTTTTTTAACCCAAGGCTTTTGCCTTTGGACACTAAATGAGAAATGCTCTTCCTATTCACTTCCTTATCACCATGAAAAGTCCCCACTTACTGACTACATTGTGATAACCTCTAAGTCTCTCTTCTACATCTCCTAGGGCCATTTCATCCCTCAACAAACTTATGCAAGACAGGAGGAATTACACTTCTTTACTTTGCCATATCAGTTGGCAAAGGTAATCTTAGGCTAGGGAAAAGGAAAGTAACCAGAAAAACCAGAGCAGGGGTGGAGAAAGAAGTAATCAAAGGAAAAGGAAAATAATTAGGAAAAAGAAGAAAATGTGGATATCTAGAAAGTATAAGATGAAGAAAAAGTCAATTAACAAGCATTTATTATAATATAAACATATAATAAATATAAAGTTCACTTACTATTTGCTAAGCATCGTGCTGAGCACTGGAGGTACAAAAAAAGACAGAAACATAGTCCCTGACTTCAAGAGGTTCACATTCTCATAGCATATACATCAGACATAGACAATGTCAGTGGAAGGTAATCTTAAGAGTAAAAACACTAGCATTAAGGAGGGAAAGGCTTTCTGCAAAAGGCAGGATTTGAGATGAGATTTAAAGGAAAGCCAGGAGGCAAAGGTGAGGAAGGAGAGTATGGACACAGCCAGTGTAAATGCACCAAAGTGGGAAATGCCAAGTCTTGTTTGAAGAACAAGTAGGTCAGCGTAACTGAATAATGGAATGTATGGAAAGGAATAAAGCATAAAATAGAAAGGCAGAAAGAAGCCAGGTTTGATTCTGGAGATGAAAGGGAATCACTGGAATTTATTGAATAGGGTGAGTGATATGGTCAGACAATAGAAAAATCACTCTGGCAGCTGAGTGGAGGTTGCCATGAGGGAACCAACCAGAAGAATATTGCAATTATTCAAGTGTGAAGTAATGAGGGCCTGTGTGGGAGAGAACTGGACATACACATGACATCATGTAAAGGTAAAACTTACAAGACTCATCAATGGGTAAGACATGGAGGGTGAGGGTGAATGAGGAGTCAACTAATGTTGTGAGCCTGGATGACCTGAAAAATGATGATTCCCAGATTGGTGACAGAAAATTAGGAATAGGAGAGGTTTTTGTTCTGTTTTGAACATGTGAATCTAAGTTGCCTCTGGAACATCCAATGAGAGATGTCTAAAAGGCAGCCAGTAAGGGGGCACTGGCATTCAGGGGAGAGAATGAGATCAATGTGGAAATCACTTGCACATGACTACGAGAGAAACAAAAAGAACCTTAAGCCCGCTGACCATTATGTCACTATCATGGTCGAGCCAGGCCCCCAAAATTGAGAAAACCCACTGCATTTTTTCACCAAAGAAGTGGAGTGTGTGTGTGTGGGGGGGGGGGGGAGATAGGACGATACAGAATACTGCAGGTGACGTCAGATTTGTCCATGTGTTGGTTAGTTTTGCTCACCTGTTTTTTGTTTGTTTTTTGGATGAGCTGGGAGTCATCAATTACAACCGTTTATTAAGATGGAAGACCACCAATTCTTACCATCCACTCTTCTTCTGACTTTAGAGGAGGAAAGGAATAAGCATTCCCTACTACATGCCATGCACTGCCCTAAGCACTTTTCTACAAATATTTCATGTTATCCTCCCAATAATCTCACAAGGTATTATTATCCCCATTTTACAGAGGAGGAACCTGAGCCAGGTAGAGATTAAGTGACTTGGTCAGGGTCTCAACACTAGTGTTTGAGACCAGATTTAATTAGTCTTCCTGACTCCAGGCCCAGCATTTTATCTCCTGCACTGCCTATTTTCCCCATGGTAAAGATAAGGAAACTAAAGCAGAATCAAACAGCTAATATATGTCTGAGTCCCATTTAGAATGATGTAGTGCTCTCTTCATTGCACTGCCAGCTGCCTCTACTGACCTCTAGGGTCCTCTGAGCCCTACTCTGGATGCTGCTATCTCCTGAAGACCACCAGGCCTCCTAAAGACCACTGGGACTTGCTGTCTATCCTGTCATTCACCCTTAGGACTTCTGGACTTTTCCATATGTCCTATAGCTGAACTTTCATATATGGTATTGTCTATTCCAATTAGAATAAGCTCCTTAAAAGAGGGGACTGTCTCACTTTTTTTTATTTGTATACTTAACACTTAACATGGTATTTTGCACAAAATTAAAGATGCTTTTTTATTCATTTATTTTTGGTTCAAGATAAGAGCTCAATGCATGGAGAGGAAAAGAACATATTCAGAAATAAAAGTGATATAAAAGAAAACAGTGTCAATAAAATTTTGGGTTTTTTAAAATAAAACTTTGTTAAAAAAAAAAAAGAAAGAAAGAAAGAAAGAAAGAAACAGAATAGAAAATAAGGTGAGAGTTGGGAAAAGGAAGAGAAAAACAAAAAAGGACATACCTTGGATCCTTACTGAAAGGCTTTTGACTTGTTAAATATTGTTATATATTAGCTTATCCTTGGGAAAAACATCCTCAAATGAATTTCAATTTAGGGATATACAGGACATAGGCAGCAGATATTTTCTAGTTTAGGGCTAAACTAGAAACCACTGACACTAAGCACATAGCCCCAAAAGACAAAAAAAAAAGCCTTCAGATAAATTGCACTGATCCCCTTCCCAAATGCTCTACCATGGTTAATTTTTCTCATACTAGTTTCAAAAGAAGAAAAAAAGGTTAAGGGTATTTATGTGTGAATACATTTTTTAGCATATACATTCTGAAAAATTTTAAATTTAAAGCACTTAAAAAGATTTTTTTTCTCCTTGCCCTTCTCTTCTGTCTTCATGACTTAATTATATGTCTAGATGTTTCTTTTGCTTTCTTCCTCCCACCCTTACTTTAATTCCCAGATTCCACTGAAGCAAAAAAGGTATCTGGATCAATAGTTATAGATTCCTTGATTACTTTTTGAGGAGTAAAAATAATATCCATCTTGGCTCTTTTCAATAATAAGGAAAGACAATTCCAATAGATTCATCCACATCCAGAGAAAGAATGATGAAGACCATATGTGGATCAAAGTATAATATTTCTACTTTTTTGTTGTTTGTGTGTTTGTTAAGTTTTCTTTTTTTTTCTTGTAAATTTTCCCTTTTGTCTGATTTTTGTGTGTGTGTGTACAGCATGATGAATATGGAAATATATTTAGAATAATTGCTCATGTTTAACTTATATCAGATTGTTGTGTGGGGGAGGGGGCTGGAGAAAAAGAGAGAAAAACATTTGGAACATAAGGTTTTACAAAATTGAATGGTGAAATTCTCAGACAAAGAAAAAACTTTGGTGTCTGAAAAACTGAATAAAATTGTTGTGCCATCCTTCAGAAACAGGTTAAGCTGACCTTGAATCATCCTAAGCATCCATCCTTATAAGTTTCAAGTGGCTTTATCTTATTCCCAAGTGCCTTTAAGTCTGGTGTGCCTGTCTGATATCAATGACCTCAAAATGCAACTGGAGACCACAAATTCATAAAAGCATTTAAGAGAGAGAGAGAGGTAAGCCTAATCCACATATACCTATGTTTATCTTCCTCATTGTAACTAATCATAATTTTCTAACTCTGTAATATTACCAATCCTGTGACCAACAATGTGATTTTTGCTCTGTGTTTTTGTTCTGTGCAAATATATATATTTATATCTAATATTACGCTGTCAGTTTGAGGTCATTTGGCTATTCAAAGATATAAAAGACTTGCTTTCTTAATGAGTAGCAACCCTACTAAATGAACCATAACTTTGCTCAGTAAAGACTGACTCAATTCACCCTTCTGTAAAATTTCAATCATGATAATGTTCAGAAATAACAATTTGTGTTAATGTGATTATACATTTATAATATATCTACTGTGGGTAAGGCCTGCTAACTTAATAAAAGACTCAAGACAAACATTTAAACAAAAAGAAGTTTTCCAAAAAAAGCATTTCTATAGATTTGCCACTAAATTGCTACCATCTGTGCAAGAAATTATCTTTATCTCTAATCCTATGCTCAGTACTTCAGCCAATTTAGCCTGTTTTTCTAATGTTGCTCACCTGTGGAAACCAACAGGTTCATACCTGAAGCAAAAAGCATGTCAAAAAGTTTTTTTTCTCTGGGAAAGGAACTGTCTCTTTTTCAATGTTTCCTTCACAACTTGCCTACTTTCTCACTTTACCTCAAAAGCTTTAACTTCCAGCTAGCCAACTGACAGTAAACCTAGATTCAGGAAGACCTGAATTTAAATTCTGCCTCAAAGAGTAGTTATATGAGTCTGAGTAAATTCCTTAAAGAAAAAAAAAATCTCTGTCTGTTTTCTCCTCTGTAAAATGAGTATAATAATCCTACCTTTCAGGGGTTGTGAAGATCAAATAAGACTGTATTTGTAAACTATAATATGCTACTTAAAATCAATCCATTATTATTCCTTGATCTCACTTCTATACCTTCCACACTCATTTTGTTCCCAGCTTTGAATTGGTTCTTTTGGTTTAGATTTCCCACACAGTCTCTCTGACCCACTACCACTAAATCCTCAGAATGACATTATACTTTTGAGGGGGTTAGATTGTTTTTTGTTCTTTGCTATGGCTAAATGCAATAAGAATGTGAGGCAAAAGTATCTATGGCTAGAGTGGGTGAATTTTGCAGCTCAGAAAACTCTATAATCAACATAATTTTATGAGGCTAGAGAGTTAAGAGGGAAAGTGCCACATTTTGAAAATACTCGTTATATATAGTTACTTTGCTTTTCTTATAAATTTCTAAAATTCCTTTAATGAAATATTTGTGTTTTTATGAAATCAGAAGAGAAATGAAGATTAATGTTTAATGTTATTAGGCGGCAAAAGAGAGTCAAGAAAGGTTAGATAGTGATACTGAGAGTAGGGGGAAGGGAAAAGTTTTGTAATATGGGACAAAGACTGAAATGAAACCCAAGAAGGGAACTTTTCACCAAAGAGAAAATATTGAGTACAAGTCAGCTTTTGTAAAACTTCTGAAAACTCCCAGAGAGTTAAAATGGCATTTGAAGAACAAAAACACTGAGAGGGGAAATGATGTACTAAGATGAACACTGAAAGCTGCTTTGTAATTAGTTTAGAGAAAGCAGGGTTAAAGATGGGAAATGGGGGAGGCCTGGAGACATTTTCTAGGAAGTAACTGGAAGATTTTGTGTTACCTACTTACGTTCACTACCACAAAACAGCTAGATAATGCTTCTAATAAACTAAAAGATGAACATAACAACTGGAAAAAAAAAGAAGGAAAATATATTCTTAGAAGGAAAATCTTAGAGAAAAAAAATTAGCAGTAATATTACAAATGATTTTTGTATGCAGTTTTTAATATAATAAAGTAAAAATAATATATAATATAATATAATTAATTCATATGCCCAGTTTTATTCACCATTAATGAGAAATGAAATAAAAGATTGCTATGAATCACAGCATTCTTCGTGGAATTTGACAAAGTAGTAACAAAATTCATTTATCAGACTGGCTAATGTGAGAGAAGACAAAAATGATAAATGCTGGAGGGGATGTAGAAAAACAGTATACCAATACACTGCTGGTGGAGTTGTAAACTGGTTTAGTCATTCTGAAGAATAATTTGGAACTATTCCCAAATGGCATATGCCTTTTTTTACCCAGCAATAGCATGACTACATCTTTATACGCAAGAGATCAAAGAGTAAAGGACTTACATGTACAAAAATGTTTATGCCAAATCTTTTTGTGCTGGCAAAGACTGAAAATTGAGGGAATGCCCATCATTTGAGCAATGGCTAAACAACTTGTGGCATATGATTGTGATGGAATATTATTGTGTTATAAGAAAAAAATGAAGGGGATGATTTCAGAAGAAAATTTACATGACCTGAAATAGAACTGAGCATAACCAGGTAAACATTGTACACATTAACAGGAATACTACAACTATGAGACTTAGCAACTCTGTTCAAAACAAAATCCAAAACAATTCCAAAAGATTCATGGTGAAAAAATGCTACCCTTCTTCAAAGAGAGAAGTAATGAACTCTAAATACAGATGAAAACACGTTTTTTTTTTTTTCACTTTAATTTTTTCTTCTCTTTTTTTGGTTTGTTTTTTGCAGCATGGCGAAAGTTGAAATGTTTTGCATAATTTCATATGTATAACATATCATATTGCTTGTCTTCTCAATGGATGGGAGAGGGGAAGGATGGAGAGAGGGAAGAAGAGAATTTAGGACTCAAAATTTAAGAAAATATATGCTAACAATAGCCAAATTAAAATCTAATTGTCCTTAATTTGAAAAATCATCTGGAGGAATGATCAAGATTACCAAGAAGTTTACTGAAAGAGTAGTGCTTAGAGCTACCAGGTCTCAAAACATGAAACAGTAACTATCAAAATTAAATGGTTCTAGGTGAAAGAGAAAAGTAGACTAGTGCCTGCTCCTGATAGCATATGAAACAATCCATACCTCAATTGTCCTTCTTCCAAACAAAAGATGCATCTTCACATCTTTTCCCAAAGCCATCTTTGATCAGTTTCATTTTATTTTTTTCCTTTTACATTTTCCACTCACCATGTATATTCTTCTCTTAATTCTGATTATTTCAATTTGTATCAATTCGTGTTTCTCTGAAGAGCTTATCTTTGTGATGTCTTAAATGGCACCATTTTAAGTGCTATTTAGAGTACAGAATGGTCAGTCATTTTCTATTCATAGGATTATAGATTTAGAACTAGAAGAAAACCTGGTGACATTCATTGAGTTCAAGTTCCTTATTTAAAGAGAAGAAAACTCTAAACTAAGAATTTCAGTGAATTATTCAGAGTTGGAAGGCTCCCAGATAAATTCTGAAGCCAGGTCCTCTTGATTCCTAGTCCATTATTCTAACCACAATACTGTGTCTTCTCTTTACCAAAACAAGCCCAAATGGGCCCATCCTTTGTTTCTAATTATCTGCTCCCACAAAAAGTGCTGCTATGAACATACTGCTATGCATATCACTTCCCAGTCACCACTTCCAAACCATGCCACCTGCACAGGAGCCACCATGCTTGTCCCCCACTCCATTCCAGCCTACCCCACCACTAAAATCTTGGACTCTTCCCCTGGAATCATTCTGATCCCAGATGGATAACCTTTGATCTCATTTTGTGTAGAACTAAGCCTCTAAATCACTTCCAAGCCACAACTGAAAAAATATGCTGCCCACCCTCACTTTGCAGTTCCCCTTTATATGATGACTTCCCTCATTGGAATGTAAGCTCCTTGAGGATAGGAATTGTCTTGTTTATTTGTATCTGAAGTTCCAGAATTTAATACAGTGCTTAGTAAATAAAAAGTGAAGATAATACTTGATTTCTTTCTCTCCCTCTCTTCTCCTTCCTCCCTCCCCTTCTCTTTCTCACCCCATCCTCCCTCCCTCTTTTTTCACTCTTACCCCTCTCTTTCTTGTCCCTTTCTTCTTCCCTTTCTTTTTCCCTTCTCCCCTCTTCTCTTTCTCTCCTCCTTGCTCCTTTCCTCTTCTCTCTTTCTCTCTTCCTCCCCCCTTCTTCCTCCTTTTTCTGGCCTTCCCTCTCTCCCTCCCCCTTCTCTCTTCTTTTCCCCTCCCTTCCCCTTTTCCCTTTTCCATCTCTTCCCTATTTCTCTCTCTCCCCTGTCATGTTCTCCTCTGCTGCTTCTTTTCTCCTCCCTCTTCCCTCTTTCAGCTTTTTTTCTCCTCCCTCTTCCCTCTTTCTTTCTCCCCTTCATCTCCATCTCTTTTGGCATATGGGACAGGCCTGATAATGTTTCACCTCTGCTCAATTAAGTTTCCTATTGTTTCTAAGATCATTTAAATCTTTTCACCAGCTGGTCCCTGTCCCTCTTCTCTTCCTCCTCTAATATCTGGCAGCAATGGCCTTCTCCAAGACCCGAACACGAGATGCATCATTTCCTGGTCTTGGTGCCCTTCTTTGGCTGTTGTACCTGGAACATACTGCCTACTAACCTCCGTCTTAGAATTCCCGGCTTCCCTTCAAGATTCAGTTTAAATCAAGCAGTGAATCAATCAGCAAGTATTTACCAAGCACTTTTAGGTAACACACTGTGCTAGGCGCCAGAAGTACCACGACAAAGCGTGAAACAATCCCTTGTTGTTGGTGTTTAGTTTGTTCAGTCCTGTCTGATTCTTAATGACCTCATGGACTGTTGTGTCCTGCCTTCTAGAACCCCCACACGGAGTGGTTAAAACATATCTCCTTAGTGGAAAAATGAGGAGGCAGGACTTCTGAGGATGGTGGGAAAATGGAGTCCCTTTAGTCCAAGCCCTTTCACCCTTATATAGCCTCATGTAACCAAAACAACATTGCACACGAACCAGTATATACTGCACATGTGGGATCACAAAGAACTGGCTATTGTACGTAGCTGCCCACCTGGTCTCACTGCTTCAATCATGACACAGGTTGTTACCGCTCCCTGACTTCTCAGGAAGGCCAAGAGCCCTTAGGGGAGATAGGGAGCCAAACCAGACATGGTCAGCAGGTTCTCTCTGGGATGAGGGGTCACCTAGCATTCCCTCACTGTCTGTGGCCCTCTACACTGGACCATACTGGCCATGGGGTTTTCTTGGCAAAGTAGAGTGACTTGTCACTTCCTTCTCACTTACAGTGGGCTTACAATCTAAACAACACCTTCTTGAAGCTTTTCCTAGACCTCCCACTCCACCCCCACCATTTATTTTGTTTATGTTCTTTAAACACTTATAAGTGCATATACAATGCTGTCTTCCCCTTTAAAATATAAGCAAAAAGGTGGTTTTGATGAGGTCCTGAGTAACCAGGTGGAGTTGACAGAGAAAGTCTAATGTTCTGATAAGATTGTTTCCCAAGGCAAGTAGGGAAGTGCATTGATGGGGATCAATTCTGTCTCACAGTCCCACCCCAGGAAGGTCTCAGGTAACCCCATCTTATTGTAAGAAAACCAAGTTATGATGTCAACCCTCCAGTAAATTTCCCCTCTTAATTTGTCTATGACCTCTGCCATCTTTGCTAAACCACTTTTGGATTAGCCCACCAAAGTTCTGGTTCTGCCTCCTGATGACTTTCTCTTTACCCCTCCCCCCTGCCTCATGGTGTATTTCTCCTTCTCATAGCTAATTAGCTCTTTTAGGGTGCTAAATCTCTTTTAATATTTTTAGCCTGCTAGATAATGGCACACTCCTACTTCTTTCTCCTGGTTAATTGTGAGTTCCACTGAGGGACCCATTGTCTTTTCCCTTGTTAATTGTAAAAACCCCTTTCCTTGCTAACTGCATGCTCTGCTAAATCTATTTAATATTTACCATTCCTGGTATCTATACTATCTCTTCATTTTGTCCATAAACTCTTTTCACAAATTAAAGTATCTTTTGCTGAGAAAAAAGCCACCACGAATTCTTCATGTGTTAATTGCTACCCAGCCCCCTTGTGGTGTGCCTACAGCTGCTCACCCGGTGGCAGCAGACCCCAAGCCCTCTGTTTCACTCTTGTCTCTCTTTCTCTGCCCTGAGCGGAGTGTTTGGCACTCTCCATGCTTAGCGAGAGACTGATTCAGGTATATGCCCTATCATGAGGCCTCTGGACCCGAGTACTGGACACTGGTGCTAGAGTGCTATTTACACAATTCCAAATTGGTTGCCAGAATGACTGGAAGAATTCACCACTCTATCAACAGCAGATTAGTGTACTCTCTTTTTACAACCCTGCCAACACTGATTTCCCTTCTTCTTTAAATCCTCCCCCAGTGACTGAGTACGAGATGGAACCTCAGATTTGTTTTGATCTGCATGCTGTTATCATCAACAGGAGTAATATGTGAGACAGGTGGAAGATTCAGTACATAGAGAGCAGAGCCTGAAGTCAGGAAGACTTCAGTTCTAAAATGATCTCCGACACTCCCGAAACTATGACAAATCATTTAACCTCCGTGTGTCTGAAAAATGAGGACACTGATAGTCCCGATTTTAGAAGGTTGTTGTAAGGATCTAATGAGTTATAAAATATGTGAAGTGCTTTGCTAATTTTAAAGTGCAATATAAATGCTAGCTATTATTTTTATCAAGTTTGAAAAGACATTCAAAGATGGAAAAACTCATTGGCATAGAGGGTTGCTGGAGGAAAGAATCTGACTTTGTATATCTCTTAGGAAAAATAATTTGCAATTTTATTTAAAAAATTACTAAATTCTTTATACTTTTTGACCCAGAGATACTACTACAGAGGCAAAAAGGCTAGTGATGGCAAGAAAAGCCCTATATGTACAAAAATGTTAACAGCAATTATTTGGGATAACAAAAAGCTGGAAACTATATATCAGATGTATATATATACATTGCATGTATATATATATGCACAAACATATGTATACCCCCAACAATTGGAGGAGTGTTACTCTACAAAAAATGACAAAAACAAACTCAGAGAAACATGGGAAAACATGTATAAATTGATATAAATTGCTGATTGAAAGAAAGTAAAAAATCAACATGTAACAAAATGCAAATAAAGTTAACCTGGAAACACAACAAACTCTGGTCTGTGTTCAAATTATGCTATCAAAATTACAGGACACTTTCTTCCTTTCATTGATAAATTAACTGTTCTTCAAGAAAGGTATTTTAAGTTGCAGTATGGCTGAATAAGTTATAGTATATGTATATAATAGAATATTATTGTTCTATAAAAAATGATAAGCAGGCTGATTTCAGAGAGACCTGTAGAGACTTAGATGAACTGATGCTAAGTGAAGTGAGAAGAACCAAGAGAACATTGTACACAGCACAACAAGATTATATGATGATCAATTCTGATGGACTGATTAATTCTAATGGACATGGCTCGTTTTAACAATGAGATGATTCAGACCAGTTCCAGTGATCTTGTGATAGAGAGAGTTCTGTGGGGATCACAACATAGTATTTTCACCTTTTTTGTTGTTCTTTGTTGGCTTTTTGTTTTCTTTCTCATTTTTTCCCTTTTGATTAGATTTTTCTTGGGCAGCATGATAATTGTGGAAATATGTATGAAAGAGCTGCATGTGTTTGGTATATATAGGATTACTTGCCATCTAGGGAAGGAGGTGGGAAGAAGGTAAGGAGAAAAAAATTGGAACACAAGGTTTTGCAAGGGTGAATGTTGAAAACTACCTTTGCATGTATTTGGAAAATAAAAAGCTATTATTTTAAAAAAACTGATGAGGTATTAATATTTCACTAGTGAGATAAAATAATTCAAACAAAACTGTAAAAAAGAAGGAAATTACAAACTTGACTGTTATAAACAATGTCTTCTTATCCATGTTATATCTTCTATAAATAGATATATAATAAATAGATCCTGTATAAAAGAAAAAAAAAGAACCAAGGACAAACAACAACAAAACAGTATTAAATTACAGTCCATCCCTACTTTTACTGTCTTGAAGGCTATTGTTGCTTCCCAATATATCTCCATTCTGTTAGAAGAACAAGATTCATTCTTGGTAGTCTTGCTAAGATTATATATCTCTTAGGTACATTAATGCCTTAATGTACATCTTTGGGGCAGTGAGATGGTACAATAGATAGTGAACTGGACTTGGTATTAGGATGACTTGTCTTAATAAGTTTAAATCTGGCCTCAGACTTACTAGCTCTGTGACCCTGGACAAGTCACTTCACCTTCTGTGCCTCAATTTCTTCATCTGTCAAATAAGCTGGAGAAGGGAATGGCAAACCACTCTGGGATCTGCCAAGAAACTCCCAAATAGGGTCACAGAGAATTGGACACAATTGAAATGATTCAACCACAAAATACATCTTCAAAAATGAATTTTTCATTGGAGAACTCCTAACAATCCTTCCTATATAAAAGCTTTATATGGAAAAGGAATATCTTTACTTTATAGTTCTGTCAGGTCTATCTGTAACCATTGATGCCTGTGCTGTTTTAGTTATGAGGGGATTCTTACCTGTGTTTCTTTTTTTTTAATATTTTATTTTATTTTATAATAACTTTATATTGACAGAATCCATGCCAGGGTAATTTTTTTTTTACAACATTATCCCTTGCACTCGCTTCTGTTCCGATTTTTCCCCTCCCTCCCTCCACCCCCTCCCCTAGATGGCAAGCAGTCCTATATATGTTAAATATGTTGCAGTATATCCTAGATGCAATATATGTGTGCAGAACCGAGCAGTTCTCTTGTTGCACAGGGAGAAATGGATTCAGAAGGTAAAAAACAACTCAGAAAGAAAAACAAAAATGCAAATAGTTCACATCCGTTTCCCAGTGTTCTTTCTTTGGGTATAGCTGCTTCTGTCCATCATTTATCAATTGAAATTGAGTCTTTGTCAAAGAAATCCACTTCCATCAGAATACATCCTCATACAATATCGTTGTCGAAGTGTAAAGTGATCTCCTGGTTCTGCTCATTTCACTTAGCATCAGTCCATGTAGGTCTCTCCAGTCCTCTCTGTATTCATCCTGCTGGTCATTTCTTACAGAACAATAATATTCCATAACATTCATATACCACAATTTACCCAGCCATTCTCCAATTGATGGGCATCCATTCATTTTCCAGTTTCTGGCCACTACAAACAGGGCTGCCACAAACATTTTGGCACATACAGGTCCCTTTCCCTTCTTTAGTATTTCTTTGGAATATAAGCCCAATAGAAACACTGCTGGATCAAAGGGTATGCACAATTTGATAACTTTTTGGGCATAATTCCAGATTGTTCTCCAGAATGGTTGGATTCGTTCACAACTCCACCAACAATGCATCAGTGTCCCAGTTTTCCCGCATCCCCTCCAACATTCATTGTTATCTTTTCCTGTTATCTTAGCTAATCCGACAGGAGTGTAGTGATATCTCAGAGTTGTCTTAATTTGCATTTCTCTGATCAATAATGATTTGGAAAACTCTTTCATATGAGTGGTAATAGTTTCAATTTCATCATCTGAAAATTGTCTGTTCATATCCTTTGACCATTTATCAATTGGAGAATGGCTTGATTTCTTATAAATTTGAGTCAGTTCTCTATATATTTTGGAAATGAGGCCTTTATCAGAACCTTTAACTGTGAAGATGTTTTCCCAGTTTGTTGCTTCCCTTCTAATCTTGTTTGCATTAGTTTTGTTTGTACAAAGGCTTTTTAATTTGATATAATCAAAATTTTCTATTTTGTGATCAATAATGATCTCTAGTTCATCTTTGGTCACAAATTTCTTTCTCCTCCACAAGTCTGAGAGATAAACTATCCTATGTTCCTCCAATTTATTTATAATCTCTTTCTTTATGCCTAGGTCATGGACCCATTTCGATCTTATCTTGGTATATGGTGTTAAGTGTAGGTCCATGCCTAATTTCTGCCATACTAATTTCCAGTTATCCCAGCAGTTTTTATCGAATAATGAATTCTTATCCCAAAAGTTACTTACCTGTGTTTCTACTTGCCGCTCATTTTTGACATCCTGAAGATCTTTCTGGAGAGATTTTATCAGTTTTCTCTCTTTTTCTTCTCTAAAATAAATGAAAAAGGGAGAAAGAACAGTTAGTGTACTGAGTACTAGGTACTAAAAGAGAAATTATGGTTCACCTTAGAAACTCACTGGAAAATATAACTTTTCTTCTGATCAGTTTTGTACTTAATACACACCAAGGACCACATGTTCTGACTGTTTCAAACATTTCCAATACAATCAATAAATTTTTGCTAACTTTTTATAGCAAAACAGGCAAATTTACTTTTTTTTCCCCCTAACATCTTTGGGGAGAGCAAGGAAACATTTATTTACGAAGTACATACCAAACTGGCAAGCAGGATTTCATCGTGTCATATATACTCCATCCCCACCCTATCTCCACCAAAGTTGTTAATGCAGTTTGAAGAGAATTAATCAAAGAACACGTTCAATTTTCACCTATTCTCCCAGCCACTAGTCTCTCCATTCTAACCCAGCTATATACCAGAACTAGTCATTTTCCTTATATAGGACTCGTGTGTCCACAAAATTCAAGCTTGATATAGAAAGACCTTTAATAGAAAGATCCCAAAATGCTTTATGAGGCTAAATTTTCCTTCCTTGGATAATATGATGAAGTTCATGGAGAATCCTTGAAGAAAGAACCATATAAGAACACTCATCAAACTAACAAAAACTATTCCAAAGAAAAACTGGATTTCACAGAATGCTTTAAAGAATCTCAAAATTTTTCATGTTGTAGATTTTCTAATTTCTAAAGAAAATTAATTTCGATCCCATTTTTGTTGTTTTAATTAGTCATGTACAACTTTTTGTAACACCATTTGGAGTTTTATTGGCAAAGATACCAGAGTGATTTTCCATTTCCTTTATCGGCTTATTTTATAGATGAGAAAATTATGTGACCAGCTCAGGTCACATAGCTAGGAAGAGTCTGAGGCCAGACTTGAATTAACAAAGATGAGTCTTACTGGCTCCAGGCTCAGTACTCTGTCCATTTGGATCCCACAGTATTTTCTAAATATATATATATATATATATATATAATGGTATATTGTGCTACTTAGTATATAAGCATCCCCTACCTCTTAGCATGAATCTCTTTCCATTTATTGTTTTTCAAATATAGTGTGTTAGCTCCCCTCTTTTAACAAATTATGGTGGTTTGGGGGTTTTTTGTTTGTTTTTTGGTGAAGCAATTGAAGTTAAGTGACTTGTCCAGGGTCACACAGCTAATACATATTAAGTGTCTGAGGTAGATTTGAACTCAGGTCCTCTTGACTCTAAGGCTGGTGCTCTATCCACTACACTGCCTAACTACCCACAAATTATGATGTTTTAAATGTAAAGGAATGAGTATAGTTACCCAAATAAACTGTAAGCATCCATAATGTAAGAGAGAAAATCTAGTTTAATAGTTGAACTAAAAGTGTCCAAATCAACAGATGTGAAGTGGCCAGACCAGTCTAAAAAAACCTGATAAACATGTGGACCAGATCATGTGGAATTTATTATGACTACTTGAAGAACTTAAGGTTCCTCAGCATGGCTTTTATTATTTTTGTGTATATATTTATCTTTCTTTTTCAAATAGCTTTTTATTTTTCCAAATACATGCAAAAATAGTTTTTTAACATTCACCTTTGCAAAACCTTAGGTTCCAATTTTTCCCCCCCTTCCCTCTTTCTCCTTTCTCCCAGACAGCAAGCAATTTAATATAAGTTAAATATATGTAATTCTTCTAAACATATTTTCATATTTATCATTATGCTTATATTTCTCTTTTTTATTATTATAGCTTTTTATTTACAAGATATATACATAGATTATGCTTATATTTCTCAAGGACTCTACGTGAACTTTATCTCCCATTATCCAAAGAATTGCAGAGAGGATATAGTGATGATTCTCTCCATTTTAGGTTCATCAATATTAATACTTTTTTTAAAAGGTCATCTAGTAGTATCAAAAATGGAACTTTTTTCCTGGAAAGCAGAAATTTTTGTTAACACTGACATTTCTGGATTTAGGGGAGGAAAGGAAGAATAAGCGCTACAAGAACCATTTAAATCAATTGTTAATTATGCCTGTAGACTATGAGAAAATGTAGTAAATGAATGAAATAGCTTCAATTTCCACACCTGTAAAATAGGGATAAACATCTAGGCAACTAGATGGCTCAGTGGATAGAATACTGGGACTAAAGTCAGGAAGATCTGACTTAACCTTTGTTTTTGTCCATGGGAGCAAATAGTAAATCACTGTAGTATCTTTTCTAAGAAAATGACAGTATAGACAGTATGGTTTTCAAGGTCACAAACAATCATATATGAACAAGTGAGCCACAACCCCCTTCACAAGATTGTTGTGAATTCATCAAATGAGACAGCACGTGTAGTATTTTGCAAGCCTTAATGCTCTATAAATGCTAGCTATCATTAGCTACTGAAAGACAGTGCAGAGAATGGATGAGTCCAAAGCCATTTAAATGAAGATTAGTTTACATATTGGCATGAGGGAGATGGCTTCGAGGATCAGCTCACTAAAGAGGCAGCCCTTAATGAACTGTGTGTCAATTTCCACAGAGTGATGTTGGCATTTGGGGAATCATGATGATGAAGCCCTGGCAGGGATCTGATTGATTCAGTTCTGAATTTCCAGTGGTTTCCATAAAGGAAAAGGGTATTTGAAGGCACAAGCAAACCTACATTAAATATAATAGTGTGTAAGTGAATACATGTCAATTTGCTTCAGAATTTAGACACAGATTAAAACATTTTTAAAAATCTTAAAATGTACTAAAGCAAATATACTTAAGATTACTCTGACCTGGCAATGATTTCACAGAAGTTTGTTTTTTTTTCCTTCTCTTTCTCCAAAGCTTTCATAAGTTTAGTGAATGTTCCCAAACTCTGCATCTCCTTTACGGTTTCTGTAAGTATTTCACTGGCATACTCTCTGCCAACGAGAACAAGACAAAACACAGTCAATTAATGATGCTTATTTCCCTGCCCTCAAAGAAGGCTACAGCTTGTTTCTTAATCACAGAACGCAAAATCTGCAAAGTAGATCTTGGAATTCACATAGTTCATAGTTTACACATGAGAATACTGAGGTCCACAGGGAGGGCTGATTTTAATTACCTTATATCTTTTGATTTTTACTTCAATTTTTACTGTGCTATCTCTGTGTCTCAGAGAAAAAACTGCAAAATGTTCAAAAAGTTTGAAAATAATAGTAGCTCATTTTTACATGGAGTTTCATAATTGATGAAGTAGAGATAGACAGTAAGTGTAGAATTAGCCTCAGAAAGGCTCAGGGGGTTTACCCAAAGTTAAGCCATTCATAAGTAACAAAACTAGGACTCAAATTCAGATCTTTTCCCTCCAAGTCCAGAGCTCTTTCTTTTTTTTTCAAATTATTTTCTATAGTATCTCTGTAGTATCCCATGTATCTTTCTCTTCCCCCTTTTCCAAGAGCCATCCTATATGGCAGACAGTGGTTTTTGTTTATTTTTAGAGAGGAAAAAAATTTACATAACTGATTGATACACTGAGAAAGTCTAAAACATTCGCAATGTGTAACCTCTGTGTAATCTCCCACCTCCCTCCAAAAAGTAAATTGAAGCTATCTTCTCATCCCTCTTCATTAAAGTCTTGCTTTTTCTTAAAGTTTTGTTACATTTACTTTTGATTTTTTTAGTGTGTGATTATTTTTTTCCATTTACATTATTGTAGTTACTATGCATTTGGTTTTCTTGGCTCTGTTTACTTCACTCTGCATCAGTTCCTATAAATCTTTCCATGTTTCTCTGTATCCATCACACACATCATTTTCTGCAGCACAGTAATATTTCATTTCATTTATGTGCTACAATTTCTTTAGCTATTATCCCAGTTGATGGACATCTATTTTGTTTTTAACTTTAGCTATTACCAAAAAAATTTCTGCTACAAATATTTTAAAGTATATGGGGTCTTTTTTTTCTTTCTTATCAATGGCTTTCTTGGGGTATTGGCCCAGTAATAGAATCTCTGGTTCAAAAAGTATGGACATTGTAGTCACTTTATTTGCATAATTCCAAATTGCCTTTCAAAATCGTTATATCATTTCACAGCTCCACCAATAAAGTATATTAGAAGCCTATCTTCACCCAAACCGTGACTGTTGCCATTTTTTGTCATTTTTGCCTATTTGTGGGGGGTGAGATGGAACCTCAGAGTTGTTTTGATTTCATCCAGAGCTTTTCTCAATTATTTGAAGCTACTTCTTACAGATAGAGATATGAATTAGGCTCATTAACAATAATTTATATTTAATAATTTATTATTAAATTATAAATACATTTAATGTTTAATATTATAAAATAATAATGTTATTATTTTATAATTTAAAAATAAATTATTTATTATTGCAAATAATAAATTTGCAAATTTGATGAAAATTGATGCAAAAGGGAGGAAAAGGCTAATCACAAAATGTTTTAGAAGATATTTGAAATACATCAACATCATGAATCTGAAGCATAAAACTCTAATAGCAACCAAAAATCATCCTTCATGTATTAAGATAATATTCTTTGCCAAAATACCTACAATGAATTTTATATTCTAAATTCAAGGTTTAAGGCTATATATTTATTTTGCATGGCAGTAAGAGTAAGTATAATGAGGGGGGGAAAAGCTACAAATAACTGAGTTTACATTAAATTGTTAACTATAACCATGTGGAATATTTTGTCACCTTCTTTTGCATTCCACTTAGCTTACAGATGCTGAAAATGCACATTTCCCCAAGATTTTATGACATGTTAAAAGTCTATTCTGAACTAATATTAAATCTGTTTTAAAATAGCATTTAAATGTATCAGTTTTACATCTGTGATCTAATGTTCCTTGTGAACTTCTTAGAAATTATTGAACTTGGGTCACTTACTCTACTGGAAAAGAGATTAAACTAAAAATGAAAAGGACCATTAATTATTAAACTGAATTTTCAAGCAGATGATCTTTCTGTCACCTCTCTGGAACCAAACCAGATTTATCAGTTACAGACATGACCTTTGTGATAGAAAAGGTTACTATTGTAAACTCTGATTTACCTGAAGTCCATAGTATGAAGTTACATTGTATGTAATCTTAGGGGATAGAGAAAAGTGATAATTGCCCTTAAGAAATGGGCACAGAACTAAATTTGCTGTTGTCTATTAATAGTTACACCCCTAGAGGACTCTATTTTGCTTTCACTACCTCTCTGAACTTCGTCCATAGCCCTGGGACAATTCAGAACAAGGCAGCAAAAGCAAGTTCTGAGACACTGGCACAGAAAGGGTTGCTTTGCCCCCACTTGGGATTAAGATGATCCTTTGTATAACAGAGACAGAAGCCCCACGAGCAATTCAAGCTTTCTTTCTCTTGTGCTCGTCTCCTCTTACAAATGAAAATTCTGAATCCGACAGCATAGCAGCCATTGTGAGCAAGCTGACCACGGCAGATGAGGGACCTATGTAGGCAACATGAGCCAACTCCGTAAAACAAGTAGCGTCACCACCAGGACCCGCTGAGACAATGTGGCTTCTCGTTCAGATTATTGGTCCAACTGAAAAGTGATAAACCAATGCACATGCATAGCAAATTGAGGAGATCACCACCTGGTGGCTAATAAATATATTCCATTATGAACTAATTCAAACCCCTGGGAATTTTTTTGGTGATGTCCAACTGAGCCAGTATTTCAAGTGAATGTTAGCTCATCTACAGATATTTCACATTTATACTCCCTACACATTTGCCCCATTTGCATGTATCACAGTATATATGTATACAGATATATCACAGTAAGAAAGTCACGCAAATAATAGAAATCAATATAGCATTGTCTTTCCCTATATCTGACATTATGTTAAGATACATTTTAAATAAAGACATTCTCATATTATGAAGCTCCAGGACTCATTTATGGTCAATTGACTGATTAATACCAATCAGTGTGGCTACTTGTCCATTTAGCTTCTCACAAACATATTGATTTTACTATCTCACTTTCCACACTCTCTTCTAAATTTTTTTGTTTCTCCCCAGCTCTCACCCCCTCATCAGAAGACTTTCCCTCTGGTACATGAAGATAATGGAATATTATTATTCTATTAAAAAAATGATGAACAAGCTGATTTTAGAAAGGCCTGGAAAGATTTACAAGAACTGATGCTGAATAAAACAAGCAGAACCAGGAATACATTGCACAGTAATAGCAAGAATATGAGCTGATCAGTTATGAAAGTCTTGGTTCTTCTCAATGCTTCAAGTGATCCAAAACAATCCCAATAGACTTTGGACAGAAAATGCCATCTGCATCCAGAAAAAGATTGAAGGAGACTGAATGTAAATCAACATATACTATGTTCACTTCTCTTTTCTATGTTTTTTTAAAAAAAAATCTCTTCCATGGTTTTTCCCTTTTGTTTTAATCCTTCTTTCCCACTATGATTCCTAAAGCAATGGTTATTAAAAGTAATTAAATTTTTTTAAAAAATTAAAAAGACTTTCCCTCATACTTCACTGAAAAAAATTGAAGCCATTAGCTCTCTCTTATTCTCTGTTCATCTCATGTTATCCAGACATCTTTTTACTATTTCCTCCTTCATTATGGTCATTTTGTCCTTCACTATGGTCATTATGGCCAATGATAGCCTATTTAATGTACCCTGGGTCCCATTCTTTATAGTCTTCTTCAATAGTCTGCTCCCCACCATTATCCCTCATTTTATAATATTCAATCTCTATCTACAATTCTTTCCCTGCTGCCTACAAACAGATGCATGCTTTCCATTCTTTAAAAGAAAAATTCTCATGCATCTTACTATCCCTACTAGATGTAATCCTATCACATTTCTCCTCCTCTTATGTAATAAACTACTTGTTTATTCTTTTAAATCCTCAGCAAACTAGTTTCTGACAATCATTCAACTGAAAGTGTATTTTCCAATTTAATTGCCAAATCCAATGGCCTTTCCTCAATTCTCATTTTTCTAGCCTCTCTGCCGCCTCTGACAATAGATTTGCTTCTCCCCCAAGATAGTCTCTTTTCTCTAAATTATAATACTGATTCTTCTTGTGTCTAATTACTCCTTCTTAGCCTTCCTTACTCCACCTTCCTTCCACATCACTGATTATGAGTACAGACCCAATCTCTGCCTTTGTCCCCACTCTTGTTTTCATCAATTCTGGCTCCTGTTAGGATTTATTCTGTCCATGAGTTCAATTATCATCTTTACACAGATAATTCCTAGATCTCCATACACAATCCTATTCTCTTTCCTGAGCTTCAGGTCCTCATCTCTAACTGCTTTTTCAATTGGATGTCTTATAGACAGCTTCAACTCAATATTTAAAAGTGGATTCATTAACTTTCCTACTCTTCCCATTTTCCAAACTTTCCATTACTATCAAGGTACTATCATCTTCCCAGTTCCTCATGCTTACAACTTTACTACTTTTGACTCATTCTTACTCATCCCACATATTTAATCTGTTGTCAAATTTTGTCATTTTTACTTGTCATTTTTACTTTCTTAACATTTCTTATGTATGTCTCCTACTTGCCAGTCACAGTAATTACCCTAATACAAGTCTCTATCATCCTCATCTGAAATGACTGTGGAAATTGACTCTAACAGGTCTCCTTGTTTGAAATCTCTTATTTCCATCCTTTTACTACTCAGCTACCCAACTTTTACTTTTCCTAAGTCCAGTGGCTCTCTACTTCCTCTAAGATCAAATACAAACTTACATATTTGGCATTAAAAACTCATGATAACCTGGTGCTTTCTGCTTTTCTAATCTTCTTACACATTCTTCCTCTCTATTCATTCTATGGTCAAGCTATATTGGCCTATTTGCTGTTTCTTGAACAAAACACATTTCCATCTCTATGTCTTTGCATTGGACATCCCCCATCCTTGGAATGCTCTGTACTTCTCATTTTTTAGTTTCCTTAAACTCAGCTCAAATTCTACTTTTTTTCCTCCAAGACTTTTTCCCTTATTTCAGCTGTTACTGCCTCCTCTTTAAGACTGTCTTCTACCCACTCTGCAGTCGGTGCAAATGAATGTGAATTTTGATAGGTGAAACCTCCCATAATATTTTAGGGTTTACAAGATAAGACCATGCCTTAACCACTTTGACTTTGACTGATTGACCAACAACAGGTCCCAGCCCAAGCCTGAATTGATCACTGTTTGGATTCAGATGGCTCCAAGTGAATATAAATAGCAATCATTTCTGTTTTGGCCAGAAACTTAAAGAGTTTTCCCTTCCCAGAATGATTATTTTTTGACTAGGTAAAAGAGGCCATTCTTTGCTTCATTTTTTTTGCCTAGTCTTAATCAATGATTGTTATCTCAGTCAAACTAAGACCTATTAAAGACTTTAGCTTAAAAAGGCCAAGGTCTCCCACTGCATCCAGAATAATCTTCAGTCTTCTGATCTACATATTGGACCCAGATGGCTCTGGAGGAGAAAGTGAGGCTGGCGACTTTTCACAGCCTCCTTCAATTAAATCCAATTCACTTTCATGTTATAGCATCATCTCCCTTATGTCATAGTCCTCTTGAAGAATAAAGGACCACCATCATCACCACCACCACCACCACCACCACTACCAACTGCTTATAGCTTTTATGTTGTCTCCATTAGAATATCAGCTCCCAGAAGGCAAGGACTGTTGTTGCCTTTCTTCATATCCCTAGTACTTAGACCATAGTGTTTAGTGTTGTTGTTTTTTTTTTTTTTTTCATCCATACAGCCATTTTCCCATCCAGTTATTAAGGGTATTACATATTTTCTCTCTCTTACCTATCAGCCTGAACTTTTCCAAGAGTTTCTAAAGTCAGGATGCTTTGTCTTGCAGGTCTTTTAGTAAAGCATTCTTCCTTTTTCTCTTCAGGGTTTTCAGTCTGATGTGTCTTAGGTCCTTCTAATTCTGCTGCTGTGCCAGATTTTCTTTGATGCATGATAGATGTCTGCAATCTATCTAGGCTTTGGATGACTATGTGCATATCTTTACTTGATTTCTAAAATAACAGATAACATTTTTGCATAAGAGAAGAGAAAAAGACTAGCACTAAGTTTATTTTTGCTGTTGAATTTTCTGGAATCATAATTTCTAACAGTTAAAAAAAAAAAAACTCAGTTGAGTTATAACAATTTGCTCCAGGACCTTATTTTAATTCTATATGACATTTTATGTTTTAAATGTGCTTATTATAAACAACATATTATTAAATTCTGCTTTCTAAGCCATTTGGCTATCCCTTTTTGTGTTTGTTATGAGCAAATTTATCCCATTTGCATTCATAGTTATGATGATTATGTGTTTACCCTTTCTCTAAATCTCTTATACTTTTTCCTGTCTTTACTCCTTTGCCCTTTCTTTATCATAGATTACTCATTCTTTCCTTTTAAATCCCTTTTCATGATCCTGCTACCTTAAAGCTTGGTATTTCTTTTGACTAATTCCCCCTTGAATCTACTCTTTGTTTAACTCCTTTTCCTTTCATTTTCCCTTCCTTCTTCTTTCTTCGATAAATTGGGTGTATTTTTAGATTTGACTCAATTAAAAGAGATAAACTGGGAAATTTCATTTTTGTCAAAAAGGTCCAATAGAAAATGAATTAATTTCAATATTTAAGATACTTGCATCAGCTCTTTTTGTGGTGACAAAAAACTGGAAAATGAGTAGATTTCTATCAATTGGGGAATGGGTGAATAAGTTACTATATATGAAAGTAATGAAATATTATTGATGATGAACAAGCTGATTTTAGATAGGTTGGAAAAATTTACACAAACTGATGCTGAGCAAAACAAGGAAAACCAAGAATACAAAGTAATAGCAAGATTGTGTGATGATGAACTATGAAAAGACTTGGTTTTTCTCAATTGTGGCTGCCCATTTACATATATATATGCATCAAATAAAATAGCAGCTAAAAACTTCAAGGAACAACAAGTGAACTTACTTAAAAACTTATAGGAAGAATTAGTAAAACTATAATAGTGAGAGACTTCAGAGAGAGAAATGTAATTTAAAAATGTAACAAGAAACCAATCTCAATAAATTTTGGATTAAAAAACGCCACCTGCATCCAGAAAGAGAATTATGGAGATTGAATGTAAATCAATACATGCTATATTAACTTTTTTTCCCCCGTTTTTCTTTTCTTTCATGGTTTTTCCCTTTTTGTTCTGATTTTTCTCTCCCAACATGATTCATTAAAAAATTTGTATTTAAAAAGTTAATATACATGTATAACTAGAAAAAAAAGAACAATTAGTAAATATATATATGTAACATGCTTTCATAGCAGAGTACCTCTGGCCACTGACCTTTGAAGTGTCAATTAATTTTACTAACTCACCTCCTCTGAGGCCTTAAGAGGCCTCTGGTCATGATTTCTTGAATCATAGTTTAATAACTGATAGCGCGCTCAAAAACAGCAGTCATGTGCATACTTAAAGACTTTATTATACTTACTCACATAATGCCCTGACTTGTTAACTCCCTAGTGAACACCTGGTCTGAAGACCCACATGTTCACTATCAACCTCCGTAACTCTCTTGGCTTTCCATCTACTTGGCTCTGCTACCCCAGGATAAAAAGAGCCACTTGCTGCCCCCATTAGGCTCATAAAGAGTCTGAGGTCACACACACAGCCAATCAGAGAGAGAGCTTTCTCCCATTAAGAAGCTATAGATATGGACAGGATCCCACCAGAGGGGCAGTCCTATACCCACAGAGATTACTTCTGGGCCACTCAAATCTCCTGTTGCATTGTGGCTGCCCATTTACATATATATATATATATGCATCAAATAAAATAGCAGCTAAAAACTTCAAGGAACAACAAGTGAACTTACTTAAAAACTTACAGGAAGAATTAGTAAAACTATAATAGTGAGAGACTTCAGAGAGAGAAATGTAATTTTAAAATGTAACAAGAAACCAAAGATCTAAATTTTAGAAGATTAGATAAAATTTTTAGAAACATTAGATATGATGGATCTCTGGAAATTATTGAAGAGAAATAGAAAGGAATATGCATATTTCATAGCAATGCACAGCACTTTAAAAAGAAATCAATGCATATATTAGGGAATTAGGGAAAGCCTAACAAATAAATGCAGAAAAGCAATAATATAAAACACATCTTTATTAACCAAAATGCAATAAAAAAACAAAATAAGAGGCCATTGAAGAAATAATTAAAATAAAATGGAGACTAATTTAATTCTAAGGAATTAGTAGATCAAAGGAGAAATCATAAAAATGATACATCATTTCATGAAAGATTATGACAAAAATAAGATAATATACAAAAATTTGGGGGGCAAATTTAAAGTTTAGGGAAAATTTTATATACTACACATTTTTATCAATAAAGGAGAGAAAAATCAGATCAATGAATTAGGCATGCAATTAAATTTTTTTTTAATCAACAAATTAAAAATTCCTCCACACCAAAATAGAACTACTGGAAACTTTTTAAAAATCAAAATTGAAAGTAGAAAAAAAAAAAAAAACCCTCATTGATTTAGTAAATAAAACAAGGAGTTACTAAAATAAATAAATCATTAATTAATTGAACTTAAAAAAAGAGGAAAATCAAATTACCAGTATCAAAAATGAAAGAGGAAATTTTACAACAAATGAAAAAGAATACTATTAGAAACTTCAATGGCTCCTCAGTACTCATTGTTAATTGATTCCAGAAGGCACAACAGAGTGGCAAAAACAATTAATACCGAATAAGTTTTTCCTAAAAGAATGTCTCCAGTCCACAGCCCAACCAACCCTCCCCACCCATTTTCCCAAAGTAGCAAGTAGAACTTTCAGCTACAGAGAAACAAGCTGGGCTTGATCGAACTCATTTTCTGAGAAGCAAGGTGACCTTCATACCCTCCCTCCACTCCTAATTCAAGCTTCTTTTGAGGGTGGGAGGGATCTGGATGTGGATGTAGAAGCTCTCAGGCTTCTAGGAGTCCTGGATCTGCTCTGCAGTCACTACCGTGTTTCCCCGATAATAAGACCTATCCCGAAAATAAGCCTTCCCCTTACTGTGCAAGATTCCTCTAAAATAAGCCCTCCCCCGAAAATAAGCCCTATTGAAATTGCTACTGTAGTGAAGGTGATCTCCTGTGCTACATGCTACATTACAGTACCCTCTATATGCACCGTCTCCCCCCCCTTACCCTCTCCCCTCCCCCCCACCTCCCCAGGTGAAACGCATGCCGCTGCATCCAATCAGAGCTGCAGCAGTGAGCGCGTCATCCTGTTCTTCCTCAGTGCTTTGCTTGCTGGCGCCACTGAGAGCAGTGCCACGGAGGAGAGCTGAGGCAGGACAACATAAAAACCCGGTATGTAAGTGGGAGTGAGGGGGCATGATGGAGGATAAAAGGGGCCTGATGGAGGATAAAAGAAGAACTCAGCCAGCACTCACCGCGCTAAAGAAATGAAGAACTTCCTTGCAGAGAGAAGAATAGATCAAGTAATGATTCCTGCAGGAATGACTGCCTATCTCCAGACCCTTGATATTGCAATAAACAAGCCATTCAAGGACCATTTGCGCATGGAAGTCAATGGCTACATTGAAAATAGAATGGAAAGAAATCAGCGTGGAAACTTTGTGAAGCCCTGTCTGCAAGAAGTCGTGACTTGGGTGAAGAAGTCATGGGATAAAATTACTGACAGCTGTGTCGCCAAGGCACTATGAGCAGGTTACCTAGACAAGACATGTTCATTTTAAAGAGAGCCGTATTGCTGGACATGACAGATTGGATCCACTTCTTCTGAAGGAAATAGAGGCGCAAGACATCCAGGACGGAATTCAGGGTATGGACACTTATGACGATGTTGTTGAAGAAGATGACATGATCATTATTGAATAAAGGTACTTTTTTTTGTTCATATTTACCTGTTTATTAAAATTGCTGTCAATGTTCATTAAAATAAGCCCTCCCCTGAAAATAAGCTTTCTGGTGGTTTTTCTGTCCAAAAAAAATAATAAGACAGTGTCTTATTATCGGGGAAACACGGTACCACTTCTACCTCTGCCTGGGATCCCAATGCTGCTCCTGCTCCTGCTAAGCACACCAGCTACTCTGTGTCCTTTCTGGTACCACTGTTTTGAGAGTCAGGAGACTATATGCTACAGCTACATCATCCTGCAGGAACTGCACCAAGACGTGCCCACCCAGGCACACAATCTCAGCATGGTTGACTTCAATATGACAGTCCTGCTTACCACCTCTGCCTTCACTGGGAAGGAGCTGCCCTTGGCCAAGGACAATAACAGCAGAGGTGGGAGCTAGGCAGTAGGCCTGGCCAGCCTTACATCTCTACTTCTCAACCAAGACAGCAACCAAGAGAGATAAGTGCCAAGCAAGCATCAAGTGCTGAAACATCTTTTTCTCATGAAATACATTGAATACTAAATTGAACAAGTTTTAAAGCAGATGAGTACTGAGGTACCATTTACTAGCAAAATCAATAGCTTAATAAAATGGATGAATGTTTACAAAAACATAAAATTATCAGATTAATAGAACAAGAAATAGAAAATTTAAACTATTCAATATTATAAAAGATTAAACAAATCATAAATGAAGTGCAAAATAAAAAATAAAAAAAGAAGAAACTCAGGATTATATGGTCCCCAGTGAATTTTCTCAAACATTCAAAAACCAGTATTCCAGTAATATAAAAACTATTTACAAAAAATAGCAAAAGAGGGATCCTACCAAAGTGTTTCTTTGACATAAATATGGTCTTGATATCTAAACCTGGCAGAGTCAAAACAGAGTAAGAAAACTATTGACCAATATCCCTGATATTGATACAGAAAATGTTTTAAATATTAGCAAAATAGCTACAAAAGCATATAACAAAAGATTATATTATCATAATCAGTTAAGATTTATGCCAGAAATTTATACCAAATTTGATTTATTATCAGGAAAATTATAAACACAATTAACCACATTAATAATAAAACCAACAAAAATAATATGATTATATCAATTGATACAGAAAAAAGCTTTTTGACAAAATAGAACAGCCATTTCTAAAACAAAACAAAACAAAATAAAAAAAACCTAGAGAGGGCAGCTAGGTGGTGCAGTGGATAGAATGCCAGTCTTGAGTTCAGATCTGATCTTACACACTTAATACTTCCCTAGCTGTGTGACATGAGCAAGTCACAACCCCAAATTCCGCAATAACAAAAAACAAACAAACAAAAAAACAACTAGAAAATATGGAAACAAATGAATCTTTCCTCAATGTGGTAAATAGTATATATCTAAAGACCCATCATTATATGTAAATTTACTAGAGTCCTTTTCAATAACATCAGAGATAAAGCAAATTGTTTTTTGTCATCACTACACTTTAATATCATCTTACAAATGCTAGCCAAAGCAATAAAGTAAGAAACACAGAGGGAATAAACATAGACAAAGAAAAAGCAAAACTATCACTTTTTTGCAGATGAAATTATATACCTAGAGCATACTAAAGAGTTAATTAAAATTTGTACTAAAACAAAATCTTCAGAAAAGTTATAGGATATAAAATAAATCCACACAAATTATCAGTATATCTGAACATTATGAATAAGCAAGGAAAACATTAGCAAGAGAATTTTATTTAAAATGACAGTAGAAGATATAAAATACTTGAGTGTCTATCAAAATGAACACAATAACTATATGAATACAATTATAAAACACTGGTTCTGGAAATAAAGGCAGACCTAAATAATTGAAAAAATATTAATTGCTCGTGGAAGTTAGAATAATAACAATGACAATATTATTCAAATCATTTTATTTTTTCAATGACATACCAAACTACCAAAGAATTATTTTATAGATCTAGAAAAATAATAATAAAATACATCTAGAGAAACAAACAAAACAAAAAATTTCAAGTAGAAATAATGAAAAAAAGTGTGAAGAAAATAGGCCTATGAGTACCAGATATCAAACAAATTACAAAGCAGTAATCATCAAAATAATTTGATGCTGGTTAAAAAACATTAAAAGTCAATCAGAAGAACAGAGAGCAAAACAGCATAGAGAACCAAAGACAGTAACATAGTTTTTAATATACCCAAAGATTGCAGGTACTAAAGAACTTGCAACTTAACAGTAAGTGTTTAAAAAAACACAACTAAACAGGGATAGCTAGATACCTCAATAGATAGAGCAAACACCCTAGAGTCAAGAGGCCCTGAGTTCAAATTTGGCCTCAAACACTATATGGGCAAGTCATTTAACTTCAACTGCCTCTCAAAAAACTAAACAGCAATTTGGCAAAAACTAGATATAGAACAACACTTTACATCATATACCAAGGTAAATAACAAATTGATATGTAACCTAGATATAACGAGTCACATAAACAAATTAGAGGAATAAGGAAGAAATTACTTTTCAATTAGGAAAAAAAATTATAACCAGTAGAGAGGATCACAAAAAGATTAAATGGGTAATTCTTATTACATAAAATTTAAAAGATTTTATTCAAACAAATCAAATGCAGCTAAAATTCGAAAGGAGAGGGGCAACTAAGTGGTACAGTAGATACAGCACCAGACCTGAAGTCAGGAAGACCTGACTTCAAATGTAATGTCAGACACCTAATATTTCCTGGCTATGTGATCCTGGAAAAGTCACTTAACCCCAATTGCCTCAGCAACAACAACAACAAAAAATTCTTAAGCAGATAAGAGGAAAAAAACAACTTTGCAGCATTTCTCTGATAAAGATTCTCATTTCTAAGATATAGAGGCAACTGATTAAAATTAATAAGAGGCATTCCATAATTGATAAATGTCAAAGGATATACAATAGCAATTCTAAAGAAATCTAATCAAAAGTCAATGAAAAAAGATTCCAGTTCACTAATATTTAAAGAAATGCAAATTAAAGTAAATCTGAGGTTATATCTCAAGTTGATCAAAAAAATGAAAATGACAAATGTTGGACGTACTATGAGAATCAGGGATGAGGAGAAAAGGTACATTGATCAAGTGATGATAGAGATGTGAATTGGCCAAGCCATATTGGGAAGCAATTTAGAACTATGACCTAAAAGCTGCTCAACTACACATACTAGCAATACTACTACTAGACCCATATATCAAATATAACAAAGAAAGAGGAAAAGATTATATGGATATAATATATTTATAGCAGCTCTCTTTGTAGTAACAAAGAGCTAGAAATGAAGAGGATGCCCATAAACTGAGTAAGAGCTGGACAAGCTAAGGTATAATGTAATGAAATACTATGAAATGAAATACTAATGAAAACAGTTTCAAAGAAACCTAAGAAAATTTGCATAAAATAAAGCAGAGAGTAGTAAGTGGAACCTGGAGAACAATTTATAACTCCAGTATTATAATAAATGAACAATTCTAATTCTTTTCAATAAAATGATCAACCATGAGTCAAGAAGATTGATGATGAAAAATACTATTCTCCTCATGGACAAAAAAGTGATGGAACAATAATAAAGAATGAGACAGATGTTTGCATATCACCAATGTGGAAGTTTTGCCTGGATATGTTTATTTGTAACAAGGGTTTGTAGTTATTTTTTTAACCAAGTTCGGGGAGGGAGAGAAAGGTAGGAGAGAGAAAAGAAGCTTAACTGAAAAATTTTTAAAATATAACTATTTTTTAAAAAGATAGGTTAGGAGGCTGGGGCTGACTTGGAATCCTAGATTAAGCAGTTTAGATCTTAGAGGCTGTTAAAGGGGGCAGTAGAGAGAACAGTGGAACTAAGTCCAAATCTGTCTTCAGACATTTAACACTTACTAGATGTGTAATCCTAGGCAAGTTACTTAACTCCAACTGCCAAAAAGAAAAAAAAAACCAATAGTTTAGATTTTATTTGATAGAAAATGAGGAGTCACTGGAAGATTTTAAAGTATAGAAGTTGGGTTCAGGTGATATTATATAAATACTTTTGAATCTAAATCCAGCATAATTTGGTAGAGGAATGGAAGGGACAATAATAGATAACTCTCCGTCACAAAAGGCAGTTGGTTCCCTACATCTCTACCCATGAAAACTTTGGTTTTCTTTCTTTTCTGTATGTTAACCAAATTCAGGAAAATACATCATAATGAAGGAAAAATTAAACCACCAGAGTCACCAATTGTTAAAAGGGAATCTGAATATAGTAAAAATAGATTGGACATATTATTATTATTTTTTATTTCAAGGAATATCTGAGGATATGCAGGTTAGGAAAAAAGAAAGTTAGGAAAGTAGGAGAGAATGTGATCCCAACTCCACTGATAAAAAAGACAGTTGTAGAGGTAAAAAATTTCAGACATAGAAGTTAAATTATTAGAAGTTTGAGATCCTGAGAAATCACAAAGTTTCCTTATCCAAATTTAGCTAGGGTATTTTGCCTGAAAACATAACATCTTTTGAGACAGTCAAGATGGTAGAGTGGCAGGAAATATTACAATGAGTTCCTCAATCCCCTGCCCCCAAACCTCTTCTAAACAGTTCTTGAAAATATACTAGATCAAATCCTGATGACAAAACCTAGAAAAAGTCTTTTGTCCAATTCAGGTTGGTATAGAGAATCAGTAAGGTCTGTGAATCAGGAACACGTTGCACCATGAGAAAATCACTCTAGTGCCCAGGAAAAGGACTTACATTAGATTAAGAGGAGGTTCCAGAAACTACCAGATGCATACTAAAGTACCATGGTTGAGAGCGATGCCAACTGACAGCTTTGCTTTCCACTAACTAGTTCTGAGCCACAGATCTAGGGAAGAATGAGAAAAGGATGATGCACAGAGAAGACATTCCCAGGTGGGGAGGCCCTGGGCAGTATACCAAGAAATGAGTAAGTTCAAAACCCAAATGCAGTAATGATGTGGTTCAGATGCCACAGGGCAGGGTTTCCTTTTTAGTGTCTAGCCCAGTGTGTAGAGGAAAACCCAAGAAAGGACTCCCTATAATTCTGTCACTGAATCAGTAAGAGTTTGTCAAATGGTTGGGAGTAACCGAGTACAGAAGCAATCTATTCATACTCAGATCCAAACCCCAGGAACTTGCAGAGCTCAGAGCAGCAATTAGACTTTGCCCTAGAACAGAGCATTTTGGAGCCACTGAAAGCTTGCAGGTTGCCAGCCTGTCCTTGAGATACTGGAATAACACAATATTCAATATCCCCAAGAAAGCATCAATAGGAGCAGCCCAAAAGTTTGACAGAGTATAGTTCTCTTAGAGCTAGAGGACAAAGTAGAAAATAGAATTCACTGGTTGATCAACTCTTGGATAGAAATCCCAAAACGAAAATTTGTAGGAACATTCTAGTCAAATTCTAGAGCTTCCAGGTCAAAGAGGGAAAAAAACCCCCAACACTGAGCAACATTAAAGAAAAAATTCAAGAACCAAGGAGCCATAATTAGAATTACACATGATTTAGCATCCACCACAATAAAGGAGCAGAGATCTTGGAATTCAATATTCCAATAGGCAAAGGATATGAGTTTACAAGCAAGAATAACTTACCCAGAAGAATTGAATATAATGCTATTGCCAAGAGAGAGGAGGAATAGGGATAGATTTTTAATGAAATAGAGCACTTCCAAACATTCCTGATGTAAAGTTCCTGAGAAATCGAAAACAAGACTTTGATGCATATTAATTGTGACATCCCAATGCAAAAGAAACATAAAAAGGTAAACATGATTGAATAATGATGAGGGATTAAACAAAGATAAACTGCTTATATTCTAATATGAGGAAATGATTATTCCTTCAGAACCCTCTCAATCACCAGGAATCACAGGAGTCTAATTAGATAAGGCCAAGAAATGGTTGTTATGTCTTAATGATCTTAAAAGAAGAATGGAAAGAGAAAGGAAATGCAATACATTGGAAAGGGAAGGAAGAAAAAGATGTTTAAGGAAAATTATCAGGGTGTACAATTACCTATCTATACAAACAAGAAGGCAGGAGTAAGGGGAACAGCTGAAGTTTCAACCTCATTCACATGTAAATTGGTCAAAAGTGTCTCCAGTCCCAAGCCATCTTTGACAACTAGCATCTGACCTTACTTAAAGGGGTAAGTGATTTAAGGAAACTGACTTACTAACTAATGGAAACAAATATATTACATAGAGGATAAAGAATGGGTTAAAAATTCAATAAGAGACATTTTAATTACAATCTATATTAGCAGAAATATTTTCATTCATTCAAAAAATTTACTCAGTTTCTTTGTAATATATATATAAGGCACAATTAAGGTTGATTTCAATGGAGAATTCTTACTGAATTTTAATCAGAGGTTGACCATTACTGGTGGAACCTCATATATTGAATCTTTTCTACCACTCAACACGTTTAAACTATTAAACAATATACAAATTGTACTTGGAGGAACCCACAATGGGTAGCTAGCTGTAGTCCTTGAAAATTTTTACTTTCTTTTCCCTCTCACCATTGTTTTGCTATTTTCAAATCATATCATTCAATAAAGTGATTACAAAACAATTTGCCTATAGGTCATTATTGGGTCATATTTATGTTGTTGCCTACTTATGCCACCATTTCATTCCATAACATTTATTAAGCACCTAGTATGTTCAAGGCACTGTTCTTGGTGCAAGGGATAAAAAGGCAAAAGTGAAAAAGTTCCTTCCCTCAAAGACCCTAAATTCTTTTTTTTTCCTCAGTAGAAATACTATGATTTTTTTTCCTCTGCTTTTTAAAGAAAAGACATTGTTGTTCAGGTGGCATTCATGATTTTATAAAAAAGAAAGAACACTTTAAAAAGTCAGTTACCAATGTCTTACTGCTTAGCTCTTCTTAGCAATACAGTGATCTAAGACAATTTCAATAAACTTGGTTTTTTTAATTAAATCTTTTTTTTCAAAACCTATGTATGGATAATTTTTCAACATTAATCCTTGTAAAACCCTGTATTCAAATTTCCTTCCCTTTCCACAATCCCTCCCCTAGATGGCAAGTAATCCAATATATATTAAACATGGTAGAAATATATGTTAAATACAATATATACATATAATATTTATACAATTATCTTGCTGCACAAGATAAAACAAATCAAACAGGAAAAAAATGAGAAAGAAAATAAAATGCAAGCAAACAACAATAAAAAGAGTAAAAATGCTATATCGTGAACCACGTTCAGTTTCCACAGTCCTCTCTCTGGGTATAGATGGCTCTCTTCATCACAAGATCTTAAATTCTAATAGATCTTTCCACTACTCTTTAAGATATTTGTGATTTGATTCTTCAGAAATTATGATGTTCCAAAAGTACAACAGCATCGGAAAAACATTTTTTAGGGAGGAAAAAGATGGACTTTTATTCTAGAGAATAGGTTGGGGTTGTGAGAAACAGCAAATTATTTCACAAATAGAATCCAGTAAATTTTATCATCCTATTAAATTCAGCAACCAATTTGTCCATCTGCAGTACTTATCCAAAATAGATGAATTGCTATATTAGTTCAATAGACTAATTATCCAATTGCATGTTACATTTTAGACAACTGACATTTTTCATACATTTGTTGCTTTTTTCTATGTGGTCTGTTAGGTTGGTATCTTTTGAATAATCATAGATCTCACTAAGCAGATCCAAAAATGTTCTGACATAGTATAACCACCAGAATATATGGAGGATTTCCATCTATAGAAGATGTTCTTAACCTTTTTTGGGAGTGTGGAAGGTTATGCAGTCTGGTGAAGCTTATGAATACCTTTTAGGAAATTTAAATTTTAAAATTTTCTAAATACATAAAATAAAATGCATAGGATTAGAAAGGAAAACAATTATTTTGAAATACAATCAACCAAATATGTGTGGGGGGGGGGGAGGCTGAAGTTCAGAGAACCCGGGTTCAGAATACCTGACAGAAAATCTTTCTTCCCATCTAGACTGATGACATACTTCATGGAAGTGTCATATACCTTTGACAAGAACATATGTCTTTTTTTAATGAATCACTTGACAACAATTAGAGGGTCAATGATTACTCTGGAAGAGTGAGGTTGATGACTTTGCACAACTCTCCCTTATTTAAATATAATTCATGAGTGAGTCAAATCATCACCCTAGGATATCACTGATTCTCTTTGAAAATGAACAATGAACACGTTTTCTGTTAACTGTATAGCCACAAATTTATAATTACTGTAAAAAATAATAAGTTGCAGAAGCCTGTTTGTTTCCATTTTTATGTTTTCAGCAAAGATATACTTGATAAATATACAGAGCATTCTCATATAGATTTAATAAACATTAGAAAGTAGATAATTGTTGTTAATTATTGACATTCTTTTTTGATAACTTTTGGGAGACAATAATGTCATCCATTATTTTCTCCCTTTTCCTTAAATATCTCATAAAATGAGCCTCCATGGGTATAGATTTTCTTGGTTTTCACTTGGTGTAATCCAGCCATTTTTCCCCACTTTATTTTAAGTACTGTTTCAACTTTCTCTTATGATACATGCAGAAGTGAGATAATAAGAGTTCAAATGTGGTGGTACTATTGTCTTTAATGAGGAAAAATAATTATTATAGAAATAGTGACAAATTTGTTCCATTTCCTTTATCTTTGTGGTCCCCTTTTAAAGTTCCTCTATGAATTTGCTTGAGATGATATGACTTAGGTGGGTTTCATGTTAAGCTTCCTATATCATCTCTACTGCTTTTAGTTTTAATCTATTAGACAATAATGCTCACAATCATCTACCATCCTCCCCCTTAAAAAAAAAAAAGTATTCTAAATGAGTATTGCCTGTGCCTACCATCTATGTTCTATTGTCTTCTGCTAGTTCTTTCCCCTCCCCCTTTTTGGCATCAATAATTCATCTGAGTAGATTAGGATAAAGCTTTTGCAGTATCATCTTTGTCCTTTTTAAAAACTGGATGTTGATTTTTTTTTTTAATCTTTACTTTAATTAGCTGATGGTCTGATTGCAATTGGAAAGCTTATTCAGTTTAAAGATTTAGTTTCATCTTTAAGAAGGAAAAGAGCTTCCACCCTCTTGCCATCTTCAAAATGAGATAACAGAATGACAGTGATCTGGGAGGGGAAAACTGTAAACAGATCTTGTTGTTCAGTTAGGTTTTCTTGGCAAAGATACTGCAGTAGTTTACCATTTCTTTAGAATCGCTTCTAAATTTCTCTACATTTCCAGTGCTGTGATATCCTCTTTGAACAACTCTATTTTTGCATCCTTCATTCTTTTTCATTTATAACATGTATGCAAAATATCTTTCTAAATACATGCACATACACATCTCAGATAATACATTATTGATTGAATTTTCTCCTTCCCATTCTTGATTTTTGATGAGGAAACCAAGGGAATGTAGTAAGAAAGGAAGATAACTGCTTTATGTATTATTCTATTTAAAGTCTGCTAAGATTAATACTATGCCTCTATAGCTGATCTTAATTAAAATTTTTGATCCTTATTTAAAATTTTTTGAAAGATCAGGGTTATATGTGCTTCTTAGTCTCTCCATTTTCTTTTTAAAAGAGGAATGAATTAATTTAGTTTTTTAAATTTAAAATTATTAAAATTTAAATTTAAAATTATTTTTAAAATTAAAATTATGTCTTATTGACATTATTTAAAATTTGATAAGAATGGAAATTTTTATATATGTGTATCTTTAAACTTTACTAATTTAGATTGCAAATTTGATTTAAAAACAATCTATAAGCAATATTTAAAGGAAAACTAAATTTTCTTTTTAAGGCTCATGTATATTTTAACTCTCTTCATCACAAAATTGAAACCATTTTGTCAATGTAAAGTAGAATATAATTATTCCAAGATGGACATATTTGCCTTTACAAATTGTTTGCATTTATTAACATCAACCTTACTTTTAAAATTTTAAAGTACACAAATACCTTGTAAAAAGCCTGCATAGTTCTAAGGTATGCCATTTGAAGACATGATGGTGATTTGCAGTAGAGGACCATGGCAATAATATAAATTTTTTGACTTTCATATTCTCTATATAAAGGGCTGAACTAATAGTAATTAGTGTACCAATTATGAGCATCCTCTTGTAGTTTATATTGCAAAATATACAATTCAAACATTTTACAACAGATTGAAACAAAATCATACACGTCACTAGTAGCGAATTGCATTACAAATTTTCAATTAATTTTACTCAGACTCTATAGTCATAAATAGAAAGAGAAATCATACAGTTGAGTATGCACTAAAATGTTGGTTATTTCACTGGGGTAAAGGGATTGTAGTCATCTGAATTAAGCTTTTGTAATATTAACTGTGAAAGAGAAGAAAGAGGAACAAAAACCAAGAATTAATAGAAATTAAATAGTAATAAGATCAATACATACATGAACGGTCTCTTTCTTTTTTTCAAATGGAATTGGCATGATGTAATTTAAAATTGAAAGCTGGTCTAGGGTATCCTCCAGAACTGCAGAAATCCTCAGCACATCCAGAAGAGGGAGCGTATCTATTATTTCATGGATGACAGGTAACTCTGCAGGTACAAATGTTTTTTCAGGTTCATCAGAAACTTGAGTACCTGGAGGAGATCCAGTCACAGATACTACTTGAGGATGCAAAGTCTTAGAAGGGGTAGATTCTGAATCCTCTTCCTCATCTTCTTCTTCCTCCTCTTCTTCCTCCTCCCTAAAAAAAAGTACATAGTCTGGGTTATGCTTGAAGTAATGAATATATTGAAAATCTCTTAATTTGTGTAAACATCCCCAAATTTTAGACTTGGTCAAAATTCTAAAGCCAAGGAGACTGAAACTCAAATCTGACCTAAATGGGGAACCATGTTGGTAAGTGATTTACATAAAGAACAGAACTAATTTAATGTGAGCTGGAATATGGCTTTGTTTGATATCCTAGAAGAATATTCAGGACAACTCTAATACCAACCCTACTTGGACATACAAATACCTTATCTTTTACAAATATTTTAATTTTTAAAAAATATTTTACTTATTTTTTTTTGTATTCTTCCTCCTTAGCAAGCTATCCTTTATAACAAAGGATTTGGGGGGAAAAAATAAACAGTAAATTTATTTTTCTTGGAGTTTTTTTTTTTTATTTTTATTTTTTACAACATGACTAACATGAAAGTGTATTTTGCCTGACTACAAATATATAACCTATATCAAATTATTTGCCTTCTCAATGAGAAGAAGTGGGGGAAGAAGAATTCAGAGCTCAAAATTATTTAAAATGTTAGAAATTGTAATTAGGGGAAATAAAATACTAATTAATATAGAGAAAATATAATCAATAAAATCATACAATAAACTTAAATTTTTGACAATATATGCAATGTTCCATGCTTATAGACCCTTTCCCCTACTTTTCCGAAAGAATTAGGTTAGATAGAAAAAAATATCTTACTTTTCAAGATAGATATGTAAGTCCATGGCATTTACATGTCTTTGTCTTTGTCTGTCTTATTATGGATTTGAACCAAACTTCAAAAACTTTGCGATATCCTATCAAATAACAATCTGTTAAGTATATATTTAAGTGGTACAAAAATGCTTATCAATGTATTATATAAAAGCATCTACAATATCTACAAGATTTTAATACTTAGGAATTTGAACTTACTTTATCGTTGGGATATGTTTAATGTTTTCCATTGGGCCTTCAATACTTCATAAAAATGTAAACACCTGAAATAGGAAAGTAAAATTAGTTTTAATTTACTAGAGGGATTAAAATTTAAAATTTTTCC
The DNA here is from genome assembly GCF_016432865.1 of Antechinus flavipes. Classification (NCBI taxonomy): domain Eukaryota; kingdom Metazoa; phylum Chordata; class Mammalia; order Dasyuromorphia; family Dasyuridae; genus Antechinus; species Antechinus flavipes. Next base: position 322,112,577 of record NC_067400.1, on the reverse strand, counting down.
TTCCCATACAGGATTATTATAGCATTATCAAAAAAGTATCATCAAAAAAAATTCTCCCTTAATTAACATATCTTTTTTCTATCTTCTCCCTTTTCACATTATATAGTAAAACTTTAGAACTGATGGGAACTGATTCAGTCATATTGGAGTACAATTTGGAACTATGCCCAAAGGGCTATCAAACTGTGCACATCTTTTGATCCAGCAGTGTCTCTACTGTGTCTGTATCCCAAAGAAATCATAAAAGAAGGGAAAGCACCCACATGTGCAAAAATGTTTATAGTGCCTCTTTTTGAGGTGGCAAGGAATTGGAAATTGAGGAATGGCTGAATGAGTTATGGTATATGAATGTAATGGAATATTACTATTCTATGAAATGATGAATAGTATGATTTCCAAAAAGCCTGGAAAGACTTATATGAACTGATGCTGAGTGAAATAAGCAGAACCAGGAGAACACTGTATACAGTAATAGAAAGATTGTTTGATGATCGATTGTGATAGACTTGGCTCTTCTCAGCAATGCAGTGATGAAAGGCAATTCCAAAGTGGATGATCAGATCAATACAAACTCTGAATGCTCTGCCACAAGTTGGATACAAATAATCCCTATGAACATTTGGGGTGACTTCTCTAGCTTTGCACATTTCGAGTTTCTTCTGAACTATTTCAATTCTGCTTTGCTCATAGATCATGGTATCTTCTCTGATAAAGGCACACCATGCTAGGCAGACCTGTGACAGTGTTTCCCATGTCATATAATCAATTCTAAAGTTTTTAAGAGAGACTTTTAAGTCCTTGAATCACTTTTTCTGACTACCTTATGAGCACTTACCCTGTGTGAGTTATCAATAAAAGTCTTTTTGGCAAGTACACATTTTGGCATTCGAACAATATGGCCAGCCCAACAGGGTTGTACTCTCAGCCTCTGATGGAAATAGCTCAGGAACTTAGGAATTGTGCCTCTTGGGAAAGCACTGCCCCACCCTCAACCACTACATTTGTTTCCAGTCCAGCCCCTACAACCATCATCCAGGGGAACAGTCACTGTGGAGAGGAATCCATTTCCTCATCATTGCCAGCAACTGCTAACTGTCACCAATAAGCACAAGAGCCCTAAACATGGCAATACTATATAACTCCCACCCCACCAAGACCATTGGGTCCTGCTTCCAGGCTAACTTATGGCCATAATTGAACCACAAATGTTGCTTCTAAACCAACCCTCTCTGCCATCACTGGAGAGAGAACTCCTGTGGAGAGGGGGTCAATCATCTCTACTAACCACCACTCACTTTGCAAGCAAGCCAGACTAACTAAAACAGCAAGAGACACTGAGGGGAAACAGAAGGCAACATGTGTCAGGGCCAATCAGATCATGATCACTACCACCTTGCCCATCTCTCTTCAGACTTTGATGGAGACAGCCCAGGACATCTGATCCAGTAACTTTGGAAGTAACAATCATATCTCTTCAGTCAATCATATCTCATGGGGAAGAAATTCCTGTGGAGACGTAGTCTAGTAACTGCTCCAGCAAGTGCTACGGCCACAGCTACTGATGATCCAGAAAAGAAAAAAAATTTTTCCACCAGTCTTTGGTACTGTCAAATGGTTCACATTAGAAAATGATATGACTTTATCAGTTGACATAACATTAGGATACTTTATCAACTATTTCATGTCTATACCCTAAGGACCACAAAAGACTTTACAATATGACTTGCAACTGAAACTTTGCATATGCATTGTGAGCTTCCTTACACTTACCTTGCTTTTCTATATGTATCCCGAGAGCATAGCACAGTGTTTTGAACATATTAAGTTTTTTAATTTGTGCTTTATCCATTCATTCAAAACTGCTGATAGGCTGATAACCAAAAAAAAGATTAAAAAAAAAAAACTAGGAAAAGGACTCATCTATACATGAATATAGCAGATCTTTTTAATGGGGCAAAACCTGAAAACTCATGAGGTACTTATGAATTAAGGGATGATTGAATTATGGCAAATAAATGTGATGGGATACTATTGTGCGCTTTTTTTGTAGTTCCCTATTTGAGGGTTTTTTTTTTTTTTTTGGGCAAAGACATTGGAATGGTATGCCATTTCTTTCTCCAGCTCATTTTCCTTAACAGATGAAAAAACTGAGGCAGAGTTAAGTGACTTGCCTAAATTCACACAGCTAGTGTCTGAGTCTGAATTTAAACATAGTTCTTACTGACTCCAGGCTTTGTGCTCTGTCCACTGTAGTATCTGGCTGCCCTATTGCTGAGTACTAAAAAATGTCAAAAGGAACAGTTTTAAAGAAACCTGGGAAGATTTGTACAAACTGATAGTGAAGTAAGCAAAACAAAAACAGCAATATATAAAACAAAAAACATCCATACAAACAGCTTTGAAAGAATTTAATAAGGATTATGCAATAACATGTCACAGAGGTAATGGACTATGGTTACACAATAAAATACATTTGTGAACATGGCTACTACAGAATCTTGTTTTGTCTATGTATATTTGTTATAAGAGTTTTGTTTTTCTTTTTTTCAATAAGGGAGGGGAGAGGTTCAAGAGAAAAATTTTAATTGGAAAAAAATTGTTATTAATGGGTAAAAATTAGCCAATTCTGGATAAGTGTGGGAAAAATTTTTGGATTTTTGACTTATTGAAAAAAATATTTAAAACTTATGAAGATCAGAAATTCTTCACCAGAGGGAGAGGGAGGTGTATAAACTTTGATCACGAACATTCTTTATATTGTATTTCAATATATTTCATTTCTTTTATAATCCTGGAGTCAGTAGATTCGATTTGGAATGAAGATTCAGGGTTTGAATTCAGCCTCAGACACTAGCTGCATGGTCCACTTAACCTCCATCTTGCTTCAGTTTCCTTAATAAAATGAACCCGGTGGCACCTACCGCCTTGTGTATTTGTGAGGATAAAATGAAAAAATGTGTAAGGCACTTAGTGCCTAGCACATAGTAGGCGCCTAATAATTGTTTGTTTTCTTCTAACTTTTGTAATTCTATTTTATTTTATGAATTAAAAAAAAATTTATTCTGAGTTCAGGGGTCCATACGCTGCACTGGACTTTCAAAGGGATCCACAATACACAAAAATGATTAAGAACCTTTTCTCTAGACGGTCTCTAAATTCCCCTCCAACTTTACCTCCTATTCTTCAATTTGGCAAAGAGGAAAACTTTCTTGCGGTGGTCCGAAGTGTCGTAGAAAGGACGGGGAAGAGGGGGGGAAGAGAGACGAGGAAAAGGGGGATGATGGTGGGAAAAGGTGTCCTCCCGCCTGCCCCTGGAGACAGCACCTAATTCCTGAGCAGGCAAGGAACGAGTCCGGCAACTCCTCGTAGATTTCCGAACCAAAACTTAAATCCTGGAAAAGGGACAGAAAGTTGCCCTCCCTTGCAGTCCCAAACCTCCATTCCCACCTCTCTCTGGCGAACTCCCAAGGTAACGAGTTACTTACTGACCAGGCGGTTCCCATGGCAACTGCACGCTTCTGAAGGGGCTTCTTTTGCTTCTCTGTAGGTGGTCAAAAGATACGCCTCCTTTACGCTTCAAATAGTCCATATTATAAAGAAAAGCGTCAGGATTTCAATGGAGCATTTGTGGTTATGTAACTTTTTTTTTTTTCGGAAAGTAAGATTATGGATTTAGGGTTTATTTTTTTTTGGACAGTGGTTCTTTTGGCGATTTCGGAAGGCACCTAAAATGGGAGGTGGGGAGGAAGAGAAAATATCCCACAAGGCAGCGCGGCAGGACCTTTACTTCCTTTTTCCTCCATCTTGGAGCCGAGGAGGTGAGTGGTGTTTGCTCTCCTGTTCTCTCTTTTGGGTTAAATAACCTGGCGGGGAGCAGCCCTCCTTCTCAGCTACTTACGAGTGCTGGCCTGCCAAAGGTCTAGCTTATGGTCAGGATGATTCCGGGTGTGGGAGGCTGGGGGATGGCTGAGATACTGGGTGGATGGTAGAAGGCCCGCTGGCCGCCCCGGGAAAGGGCTTTTCCCCAGCGCCTTGCGAGCGGGTTCCAGGCGCTCCGCAAAAAGGATTTGCAGCGTTTTGGCCCTTGGGACTGACTGGGCATTTTCGATCCAGTCTTCATCTCCAGCTCCGACTGCTGTGCTCGTTTGAAATTTGCCTTTTTCTTTCAGGTTTCTCTCCTGGCTCCCAGTAATTAACCATAGCTATTTACCTAGCTCTTATAAGTTCAGGGATTTTAAAACTATATACAAGTTTCCGTCTCTAAGAGCTTAACTTTGCCCTGGGAGAAAATTACTTGCATACACATTAGTTATTCCGTGTGCAGAACATAAGCAAAATAATGTTAATGGCGAGGAAGTGCAAATGGTTAAAATTTGAAATGGCTCTCATTTAGAAATAGACGCTTTAATTGAGAGACGTGAATGTAGCTAGGGATTTCCAGGCACAAGGAAAAGCCGTGCTCAGGAGGAAGAAATCCCGGTGGAGATGTAGCCTGGCCAGTCTAGTCATAGAGTATGGCTTTGGGGATTGGAGAATGGATTAATGCCATTTTTCTTACGTGTGTGTGTGTGTGTGGGGGGGGGTGTTCCCATTAGTACTAAGGATGTTGAAGTATACATTCTTGTGTGTTGTCTGTGTTTGGCAAATTCTCGTGTTTTTATGAGTAGTGGAGATTTAAGTGCAAGAAATACATCAGAAATTTGGGAGGAATTGATAATAACTTTTACCCCACTAAAAAGGGGGAGGAGGGCAATTTCTGTTATTTGCAGTAGCATCATTGCAAGCATTTAAACTTGAATTTCTTGATTTAAGGCCTGCCAAAAACAGGACTTCTAGAACAGCAAAATGTCTGGAAGGTAAGAAAATATAATTCATTTTAATAATCTAGTCCTTATTTTCTTAATATTTTCTCCAGTGTTTTATATGCTCTATCCTTCTTAGGATATCCTTCCACTTAAAATGTGTATTTATTATGTAGTATGCTAAATGAAATGTATATGTAATGTATAATGTATTCACAAACTTCAAATGACAGTGGTTATCTTTGTAATTCCTATGTCTTAGACTGTGGTCCAAAGCCATTTTTGCTGGCTACAAACGGGGCCTCCGAAACCAGAGGGAACATACAGCTCTTTTGAAAATTGAAGGAGTCTATGCTCGGGATGAAACTGAATTCTATTTGGGCAAGAGATGTGCTTATGTATACAAAGCCAAAAAGTAAGTTTGGGGTGTGTGTGTGTGTGTTTATTTTTTAAGACTGGCTCAAGGATAAGAGGATGTAAGTTCAAATGTTTAGTTATTTTGAGGAATAGTAAGCTTTTGCCAACATTTTCAACATAAAGCTATATTTCCTATTAGTGCAAATGTAAAACAAGAGCTTATAAATATTCTTGGATCTACAGTGGTATCTCAGATTATGAATTAGTTGGTTAGTCAATAAATATTAAAGTGCCCACAGTGTACTGACTGATCCTAAGCATGGGACATAAAAAGGGCAAAAGAAAGCACTTATTCTGGAGAAACTTAGAAGTCTATTGAAGAAAATTGCAAAGTGAATAGGGGACAGGTTATGGAAGGCTCTGTACCCCCAACAAGATTTCTTTTTGATCCTAGATGTAAATAGGGAAATCACTAGAGTTTATTGAATAGGGAAGTTAGTGTGTTCAGACCTGCATTTTTGGAAGATCACTCAATGATAACTGAGTGAAGGATGGCAAGAAATAGGGAGAGGGTTGAGGTAGGCAGACAAACGAGGAGACTATGGCCTGCATAGCTTGATTAGGAAATAGAAGGGGTTATATATAAGAGATGTTTTGGTAGATTTGGATTGGAAGTAGGATGGGGTTGAGAAAGAATGAATGAGAAATTGAAGGTAATTCTTAATTATATTTAAGAATCAGCAGCAGAAATAATTGAATCCTAGGAAGCTGGTGAGATTATCAAATGAAAATGTGCACAAAGATACACACAACAAAGAATTGTTTTAAAATAAATTTCTTAATGATTATCAGTAAATGTTTGATTTTTATACCTCTATGCCCAGCATCCTGTAAAATTTGTCAGATGATAAGGGGTTGTGAGTGGGAAAGGTTTAAGAAGCTCTGGTACGGAGGGAGTGTCCAGGAAAGAGCCATATGAGGCACTCATTGTTTAGCAGTTGTTTCCCGATGGAAAATCCGGTAAATGAGAGTAATGGTCAGATAAGTAGGAGAATCAAAAGAGTAGTATAGTAAGAAGATGGATACTTAATAAATGTTTAGTGATTATTGACAGATCCAGAAGGATGAGAATTGATGAAAGGTCATTAAATCTGGTCATCTGAGAGATCACTTATAATTTTGGAGAGATTGGTTATGAAGTCTGGACCTTTTTCTAAATCTGAATATTTCTGTATACAGACCTTTAAATCAGTGGAATTTGTAGCTAGGGTGAGGTTTGTTTTTAAATAATTTTTAAATAATATCTCCCATTTTTACCAATAGTCTCCTTCCTGGGAGATAGATAGTATTTTTCATTGTTAGCTCTTTGGAATTGTATTTGATTTGTATTTGATCATTGTGTTGCTAAGAATGGCCAAATCTTTGACAATTATTCATTGTAAAATATATTTCATTTATAAGTTTTTCTGACATAGTTGCTAGAATGAATTTAAATTTGAGTATGAGTCAGAGAGAAAGCTATGGTGACTGAATGTGGATTGAAGAATAGTATTTTTTTACCTTGTGGAGTTTTTTCTTTTCCTTTTGTTCTGATTTTTCTTTCACAACATGATTAGTATGGAAATATATTTAAAATGATTAAATATGTGTAACCTGTATCAGATAGATTGCTGTCGTGGAGGAGGAGGAAAAGGGAGGGAAAAATTTTAGAACACAAAGTTTAACAAAAATGAATATTGAAAATTATTTTTGTATGTATTTGGAAAATAAAAAACTGTTGAAGGAAAAAATTTGAGGTTTGAAAATGTTCCCATTGGAATGATAGTTTAAGAATAAAATTATTTTCCTAACCTGTGATTTGAGTTCATATCTTTGTATAGAGGTTGCCTTGAACTTCTTTGAAGGTTATGATTTTATTGATTAAGATTCTGGGTGTTTTTTTCTTCATCAGCAACACAGTGACTCCTGGTGGGAAACCCAACAGAACAAGAGTGATCTGGGGAAAAGTTACTCGGGCTCATGGAAACAGTGGAATGGTTCGAGCCAAATTCAGAAGCAATCTTCCTGCTAAGGCCATTGGACACAGGATCCGAGTGGTGAGTAGATCAGTTGAACATGTCTGGCATCCTTGGTTGGCAACTAGAATATATTGTCAATAAAGTACTGGATCTGGAATTCAGGACGACCCTGAGTTCAGATCCTAATTGAATTAAATTGGGGGTATTAAACATCTGAATTTACTTTTTGGAAGTATTAAACCTTGTCGCTTTGAATTTTTTTGAATGAACAAAGGCAAGTTTCAAAGTTAAGTCAAATGTTAGCAGTTTTAGGATGAATTATAAAAACCACCTCTATAGTCTTACAAGCTATGATTTTTTTCAAAAGAAATTATATCTACATCCAAAAATTGCTATGGATAGAAATATTGACTGAGAAATATTCAGGAGCAAAGGTGTCTAGATACAATACTTACACTTAATTGTCTTAAGTTTATCTTCTCTCATCCCTTAACCCCCCAAATGATGAGGGAATTTTACAAATTTTGTTTGAATTAGTCACCTTAAGATGATGGAACACCAGAAGGGAGCCTCAAATTTAGTTCAACACAAATGAAGAGGTTTTTCATTGGTGTGTTTTGACTCCACCAGGACAACACTTTTCAGCATGTTTCTAAATCACCACAACAGCATTTGATCCTTAATGAATCCTTAATTATATCTGTTTTGGATATATCATCCTCACTGTGATAAGATTCTTTATGTTCTATGTATCACAGATATTCCCATAGAAATCAATTCATATTGTGTTCAGAAAGTATATTGTGTATTGTGTAAAGAAAGTATAACATGCTTAGCTGTATTTTCCCTATCAAAAGCTATTATAAGAGAGAAGGTAAACTGTTTGAGAGTATAGTGTATACCAAACATAATTTTTGTAGGAAATGTTAAAAAGCAACAATTTGCTCCTTCTTTGGGCAATGATGCACACTTAGTGATACAGGATAAAATGGGATTTTTTATTTTTTAATTTATCTTAGTGAAATTCCCAGCGTTTTAGCTGCCTTTGTTTACTAGCAGTTAACAGGTCTGTCTCTGGCAAGAAACAAAATGTACTTGAAACTCATCACTATAATTTAGGAAAACATAGAATAAGTATTTGGGTATATGAGGGTGGTATGCTGTTCTTGCTAAGATATCTGCTTCTTCAAATCACTTAGTCTTTCCTTTATCTTTTTTTTTTCCTTACTAAGGCCACTAAGTTTTTGTTATTTTATAGTTTTTATAAGGCCTTGTTTGCCTACCAGGATCCCCGATATCCTTTTGTAAGATAAAATTAAACTTGTGTATTTATTACTCATCTCTTATTTTTTTTTTCTTCCAGATGCTCTATCCCTCAAGGATCTAGAATATGAAAACTGATTAAATAAAATTATACATTTTTTGCAAATGTATACTGTTTTGAATGCCTTTTTCTATTCAACAGGTTTGTTGATGGTTTTTTAAAATAAATATTTACTGAGAGCTTTTATATCACTTATATTTTCCATTTTATTACTGCCCTACCTCCAGAGAGCTATCTTTGTAAATATGAAAAAACTTTATGATGCTAAACATAATTTCACAGCATTCAGTTTGTACTGTTCTTTTCATTTATGTTGTAGTTGAGTTTGCTTTCCTGTTCTGCTTACTTCACTTTGTGCCTGGGTTTTTCCTGAAACAAATCCCCTTCATTTCTTCTAGCATGGTCATATGCAAGGCTTTAGGGAATGTCTGAATAAGTTATATTATTTGAATATAATTGAATATTGTGTAAAAAATGAATAGGCTGACTTAATAAGGCTTGAAAAAATTTTCGTGAACTGATGCAGAGTGAAGCATGCAGAACCAGGGAAATGTATACACAATTGCAGATAAGGATACTTGGTTCTCAACAGTTAAGTGGTCTCAAACTTTGGATAAAAAAATACCATCTGCATCTAGAGAAAGAACCAAGGAAACAATGTGGATCAAAGCATAGTATCTGCTTTTTTCCTTGGGGTTTTTTTTTTCATTTTGTCTTATTTTCCCCAACATAATATAACATGTAAAAAATACATGTATATAAAAAAAATTTTGTTTTTACATGTCACTGGGGAAAATAATTTTTTTTATTAAAGTTTTTTGTTTACAAAACATGCATGGGTAATTTTTCAACATTGACCCTTGCAAAGCTTGTTCCAAATTTACCCCTCCTTCCTCCCACCCACTCCTCTAGATGGCAAACAATCCATTATACGTTATACATGTTAAAATATGTTAAATGTGTGTACAATATGTGTAAACATACAATTCTCTTGCACAAGGGAAAAAAGTAAATAAGAAAACAAAATTCAAGCAAACAGTGAGAATTCTATGTTATGGTCCACACTCAGTTCCCTAAAACATAATTAACTCATTTTAAAGAATTCAAGCCATTCTCTTAATTGATAAATTATGATAGGAACAATTTTCAGATGAAGAAATTGAAACTATTTGTAGGCATGAAATGGTGCTCCAAATCACTATTGATCAGAGAAATGCAAATTAAGACAACCCGGATACCACTAGACACTTCTAAGATGACAGGAAAAGATAATGAAGAATGTTGGAAGGGATGTGGGAAAATTGGGACATTGATACATTGTTGGTGGAACTGAATGGATCCGGTCATTCTGGAGAAAGTGTTTAGGAAAATGTTTCTTCAGAGGGTTAGATTTTAGCTGTAACTTGAAGCCAGGAAGAAATGCCTACTAGATATGGGGGATGGCCAATGAAATTGCCTTTGGGAAATGGGGTTATGGTGTATGAAAAACAGCAAGGAGATAAGTGTACTTGGAATGATGGCTGTGGGTGTGGAAGGCAGAAGGTATAAGACTTGGAAAGGGTAGTGGGCAGGTTATGAAGGACTGAATACTAAAGAAGGTTTTATATTGGATTCTGGAGATGATGGGGTCACTGGAGTTTATTATTGAGGGCTGTGACATGGTCAAAATTGAACTTTGGAAAAATTGTGTTGACAACTGATTAGATTAGTGGGAGAAGAGAATTATGATTTAGGCGACTAGCTTTTGGGCTCCACAATTATTCAGGTATGAGAAGAGATTTCATTAGTATCAAATGGGCAATTTACCCTGCTTGTTTTAAAAAAAAACAATTAAAGCAATGGCTTTTCATTTATGATAATTATGAAACAGTTCCAGAGATAAAGGCAATTTTAAGGCATCTTGATTGCTTAAACAAGTATTGTGATGTCAGTGTTGAAACTAGCTAGTCAAGGGTGACCAAATACATTGCACTTCATTGGAAACTATCCAAGTTTCAAGGACTTGAATTTCTTCCAGAAATTGAATCTTTAAAAAAAAAAAAAGAAAAGGGGATAATTGATCCTGGATAAAAAATTAACCAAGTATTTCAGAGGAGGACATCTTCACTGCATGAATTAAACTTGAAAAGGTTTTCCATTCAAGTTAGACTAGGTCTCATATCAAAACCCTGTCCTAATATTGTAATTCTAGAAAGAAAAGAAAAGATGCTTCACAGGACATGCTTACTCTAAGAGGAGCCCCTTCCACTTTTGAACATTACTTGGCTTAGTGATTGGCACAGAGTAAACACTATGTAAATGTGATTATTACGTATGAGGTTTTTCTTGATATGAAACCTAAAATTTGCCTTTTTAGTTTTTCTTTACCCATGGCATCTAGTTCTGCCTTCTTAAGGCCAAACAGAATAATTCTTCCCCATGACAATTCTTTAGATAATTTGACATGAACACAACCCCCCCCCACACACTCCTATTTTTTTCATTTGATTAGCCATCCCAAACTCCCAACTTATTGATGTCTTTCCTAAAATATTGGACCCAGAACTGAAAACTACTCAAGATGTAGTCTGATCAGGACAGAATAGAAAATAGACCTTATTTTCAGAAGTTATCTTTAATGTAGCCCAACATTGTTAGCTTTTTTATCTGTCATATACGTTATTCCCTTGTTGAGTTTGTGGTTCAGTAAAACTCCCATAAGCTTTCTTAGATAAATTGTTAACTAAATGTCCCCATCCAGTATCTGCAAAGCTGATTTTTAAAAAGCTCAAGTGTAAAACTACTCTTATTGAATTTCATCTTATTAAGTCCATCCTAATGCTAGCTTCTTAATCTCTTTTTGGATTCATCATATTGTGTGTTAGATACTTTTCTTTCTATTATCTTGAAATTTGATAAGGATGCCATCCTCTATATAAGTAGTCTCTGGGAAACTCCATTGGAGAATTCTTGTCAAGTTATTGAATGCAACAATCTAAAACTTATCTAAATGTTGGTTTTTTCCAATTGAATATAAATGTGTTAAGGGTAAGAATTTTCATTTTTGTTTTTATGTCGCCCCAGCTATGTCCCTGATATTAAATAGCAATTAACGAATGTATATCTTCATCTCCCCTTCCACTAACTCATTGGAGCCATGTTAAAAATCTGAGCTAAGCAATATCTTTCATTTTACAGTGCTTTCAAAACAATTCTACAGAGATAAAGTATATAGCACCTACTATGTATGTCCTAAAGGCAGCTAAGTAATTCAATGGATAGAACTGGACCTGGAATCCGAAAGACCTGTGTTCCACACCTTAGCCACTTAGTAGCTATGGGATCCTGGGTGGGTTAGTTAACTACTGTTTGTCTTAATCCTCTGGAGAAGGAAATGGCAAACCATTCCAGCATCTTTGCCAAGAAAAGCCCATGAGGATGAATATAGTGGGTATCTTACTGCCATCAGAATTGGCTTTAAGAGAAAAATTTTAGAAATATTCAATTTATGGTGAAACTTCTCCCACCTCATTGAAAAGTGAGAAGGGAAAAGTGAAAAGGGAAGGAATAAGCTAAGTGGAAGGGAATACGGAAACTGTGAGGGAAAGGAGTAAGATAGGGGGAGGAACTCTAAGGTGGGGGGATGAATACTAAAAAGGGAGGGCTGTGAGAAGCAATTGGTGCTCACAAGCTTAATACTGGGAAGGGGAGTAAGGGGGAAAGAAGGGATAAACATAAACAGGGGTTAACAAGATGGCAAGTAATACAGAATTGGTAATTTTAACCATAAATGTGAACAGGGTAAACGGCCCATAAAGAGGAAGCAGTTAGCAGAATGGATTAAAAGCCATAATCCTACAATATGTTGTTTACAGGAAACAGCCGAAGCAGGGAGATACATTCAGAGTAAAGGTAAAAGATTGGAGCAAAATCTACTATGCTTCAGGTGAAGTAAAAAAAAAAAGCAGGGGTAGCCATCCTGATCTCAGATCAAACTAAAGCAAAAATTGATCTAATTAAAAGAGATAAGGAAGGGCACTATATCTTGCTAAAGGGTAACATAGATAATGAAGCAATATCAACTTTAAACATATGCACCAAGTGGTGTAGCATCTAAATTCTTAAAAGAAAAATTAAGAGAGATGCAAGAAGAAACAGACAGCAAAACTATAATAGTGGGAGATTTCAACCTTACATTCTCAGAATTAGATAAGTGAAACCATAAAGTAAATAAGAAAGAAGTCAAAGAAGTAAATAGAATACTAGAAAAATTAGATATGATGGATCTCTGGAGAAAACAAAATGGAGACAGAAAGGAGTATGCTTTCTTTTCAGCAGTTCATGGAACCTATACAAAAATTGACCATACATTAGGACATAAAAACGTCAAACTCAAATGCAGTAAGGCAGAAATAATAACTGCATCCTTTTCAGACCACGATGCAATGAAAATTACATTCAACAAAAAGCCAGGGGAAAGACCAAAAAATAATTGGAAACTAAATAATCTCATACTAAAGAATGATCGGATGAAACAGCAAGTCATAGGCATAATTAATAACTTTACCCAAGAAAATGACAATAATGAGACATCATACCAAAAAGTGTGGGATGCAGCCAAAGCGATAATAAGGGGAAATTTCATATCTTTAGAGGCCTACTTGTATAAAATAGAGAAAGAGAAGGTCAATGAATTGGGCTTGCAACTAAAAATGCTAGAAAAGGAACAAATTAAAAACCCCCAGTCAAACACTAAACTTGAAATCCTAAAAATAAAAGGAGAGATCAATAAAATTGAAAGTAAAAAAAAAAAACTACTGAATTAGTTAATAAAACTGAGAGTTGGTTCTATGAAAAAACCAACAAAATAGACAAACCCTTTGTAAATCAGATTAAAAAAAGGAAAGAGGAAAATCAAATTGTTATTCTTAAAAATGAAAAGGGAGAACTTGCCACTAATGAAGAGGAAATTAGAGCAATAATTAGGAGTTACTTTGCCCAACTTTATGCTAATAAATTCGACAACTTAAATGAAATAGAAGAATACCTTCAAAAATATAGCTTGCCCAGATTAACAGAGGAAGAAGTAAATATCCTAAACAGGCCCATCTTAGAAAAAGAAATAGAACAAGCTATTAACCAACTCCCTAAGAAAAAATCCTCAGGACCAGATAGATGGATTTACATGTGAATTCTACCAAACATTTAAAGAACAATTAACTCCAATGCTATATAAACTATTTGAAAAAATAGGGATTGAAGGAGTTCTACCAAACTCTTTTTACAACACAGACATGGTACTGATACCTAAACCACATAGGCTGAAAACAGGGAACAAAAATTATAGACCAATCTCCCTAATGAGTATTGATGCTAAAATCTTAAATAAAATATTAGCAAAAAGATTACAGAAAATCATCCCCAGGACAATACACTATGACCAAGTAGGATTTATACCAGGAATGCTGGGCTGGTTCAATATTAGGAAAGCTATTAGCATAATTGACTATATCAATAACCAAACAAAGAAAAACCATATGATCATCTCAATAGATGCAGAAAAAGCATTTGATAAAATCCAACATCCATTCCTAATAAAAACACTTGAGAGCATAGGAATAAATGGACTTTTCCTTAAAATAATCAGGAGCATATATTTAAAACCGTCAGTAAGCATCATAGGCAATGGGGAAAAACTGGAACCTTTCCCAGTAAGATCTGGAGTGAAGCAAGGTTGCCCACTATCACCATTATTATTCAATATTGTATTAGAAACACTAGCTTCTGCAATAAGAGTCGAGAAAGAGATTAAAGGAATTAGAGTAGGCAATGAGGAAACCAAACTATCACTCTTTGCAGATGATATGATGGTATACCTAGAGAACTCCAGAGATTCTACTAAAAAGCTATTAGAAATAATTCATAATTTTAGCAAAGTAGCTGGATACAAAATAAATCCCCATAAATCCTCAGCATTTTTATACATCACCAAAAAAACCCAACAGCAAGAGATACAAAGAGAAATAACTGTTGACAGCATAAAATATTTGGGAATCTACCTACCAAAGGAAAATCAGGAATTATTTGAGCAAAATTACAAAAAAACTTTCCACACAAATAAAGTCAGATTTAAATAATTGGAAAAATATTAAGAGCTCTTGGATAGGCTGAGTGAATATAATAAAGATGACAATACTCCCTAAACTAATCTATTTATTTAGTGCTATACCAATTAGACTTCCAAGAAAATATTTTAATGATCTAGAAGAAATAACAACAAAATTCATATGGAAGAATAAAAGGTCGAAAATTTCAAGGGAATTAATGAAAAAAAAATCAAATGAAGGTGGCCTAGATGTACCTGATCTAAAACTATATTATAAAGCAGCAGTCACCAAAACCATTTGGTATTGGCTAAGAAATAGATTAGTTGATCAGTGGAATAGGTTAGGTTCACAAGACAGAATAGTCAACTATAGCAATCTAGTGTTTGACAAATCCAAAGATCCTAACTTTTGGGATAAGAATTCATTATTTGAAAAAAACTGCTGGGATAACTGGAAATTAGTATGGCAGAAATTAGGCATGGACCCATACTTAACACCATATACCAAGATAAGATCAACATGAGTCCATGATCTAGGCATAAAGAATGAGATTATAAATAAATTAGAGGAACATAGGATAGTTTATCTCTCAGACTTGTGGAGGAGAAAGAAATGTGTGACCAAAGATGAACTAGAAATCATTATTGATCACAAAATAGAAAATTTTGATTATATCAAATTAAAAAGCCTTTGTACAAACAAAACTAATGCAAACAAGATTAGAAGGAAAGCAACAAACTGGGAAAACATCTTCACAGTTAAAGGTTCTGATAAAGGCCTCATTTCCAAAATATATAGAGAACTGACCCTAATTTATAAGAAATCAAGCCATTCTCCAATTGATAAATGGTCAAAGGATATGAACAGACAATTTTCAGATGATGAAATTGAAACTATTACCACTCATATGAAAGAATGTTCCAAATCACTATTGATCAGAGAAATGCAAATTAAGACAACTCTGAGATACCACTACACACCTGTCAGATTGGCTAAGATGACAGGAAAAAATAATGATGAATGTTGGAGGGGATGTGGGAAAACTGGGACACTGATGCATTGTTAGTGGAGTTGTGAGCGAATCCAACCATTCTGGAGAGCAATCTGGAATTATCAAAGTTATCAAACTGTGCATACCCTTTGATCCAGTAGCGCTACTACTGGGCTTATACCCCAAAGAGATATTAAAGAAGGGAAAGGAACCTGTATGTGCCACAATGTTTGTGGAAGTCCTGTTTGTAGTGATTAGAAACTGGAAAATGAATGGATGCCCATCAATTGGAGAATGGCTGGGTAAATTGTGGTATATGAATGTTATGGAATATTATTGTTTTATAAGAAATGACCAGCAGGATGAATACAGAGAGGCTTGGAGAGACTTACATGAACTGATGCTAAGTGACATGAGCAGAACCAGTAGATCATTATATACTTCAACAATGATACTGTATGAAGATGTATTCTGATGGAAGTGGATTTCTTTGACAAAAAGATCTAACTCAGTTTCAATTGATCAATGATGGACAGAAGCAGCTACATCCAAAAAAAGAACACTGGGAAATGAATGTAAACTGTTTGCATTTTTGTTTTTCTTCCCAGGTTATTTCTACCTTCTGAATCCAATTCTCTCTGTGCAGCAAAAGAACTTTTTGGTTCTGCACACATATATTGTATCTAGGATATATTGCGAAGTATTTAACATATATAGGACTGCTTGCCATCTAGGGGAGGGGGGGAGGGAGAGAGGGGGAAAATCGGAACAGAAGTGAGTGCAAGGGATAATGTTGTAAAAAATTACTCTGGCATGGGTTCTGTCAATAAAAAGTTATTATAATAAAAAAAAAGAGAAGAAAAGAAAACCCCATGAATAGTAATGGTGTGCTGTGGTGGGTTATGAAAAACTGGACATGACTGAATAACAACATGCCAGGCAGTATGCTGCGCACTTTATGATATTATCTCATTTGATAAACTCTAGTGACTTCTTAATACCTTTAGAATTAAATGTAAAGTCCTGTTTAGTTTTTCAAGGTTTTAAAAATTTGGTATCATCCTACCTAACATTAATCCTCCATTTACTCTATGAAACAGCTATATTGCCTACTTTTTGTGAATCACATAAACATGCTTTTGTACTGACAGTCCCTCAAGCCAGGAATATATTCATTCCTCACTTCTGCTTTTTGTAAGCTTTGGAGTGTCTTAAGACTCAGCTCAAATATCATAATCCTCTCATATTACCTTCCCCCACTCTTTTTCCAGTTCCACCTTTATGTGTTATTTTTTCCCATTAGGATCAAACCAAAGGCTATCTTGCTTGCCTGTATTTGTTTCTTAGTGCTTTATGTCAGTGGGATCAAACTCAAATAAAAATGGATTCTTAGGGCAGCTAGGTGGTATGGTAGACAGAGCATTGATATAGACTCAGGAGCAATCCAGCCGCAAATACTAAATGGGGGATCTTGTGCAAGTTACTTAACCCTAATAGCCTCCAAAAGAAAAAATGGATTCTTGAAGCCATCCCTTGAAATAAAATTAGCATTATCTACATTGTATTTTTATTTTGTTAAGCATTTACCAATATTTTTATCTAATACTATCTTTCTATATCTGCCTATCTATCCATTTTGAATGAGGACTTTCCTGTTCCCTTCTCCCCCTCAGCTGCTAGTACCTTTTTCTTCAAGATTGTCTTTTATCTATATGTTAAATTCATTTTCTATATATCTACATGAATGTTTTGTATCTATCTATATATGTACATTATGTGGAAGATATAGTAGAATTAAAGTTGCTTGAGTGGGAAAGAGTATTTTCCTTTTGTCTTTATATTACCATACTGTCCAGATAGGATTTTTTTTTTTTTTTTGATTCAGTTTCCCAGCAGTAAGTACTAAAAACACTTGTATTAGCTGCTGGGAAACAAGGCACTACAGCCATTTTTAATCATCTACAGTATTTTTGCCTCTAAGGGGCTGCTTTCACTCAAATTCAAAACCCTTTCCTCAATGATTGTGATTTCCTTTAAGGTGTTTTCTCAGGTTTATAAATATATAATAGAAATACACAATTACGTAGTATACATATAACACAGAAATGTATTGTTTCTTCTCCTTTCAGGAAACAAAATACGTTCTCATAAAAAGGGCAGATGAATACAGATTAATATAGATGAATAACAACAATTTCTTAAAAATTCTACATAACAAATCATCACATCAACCAAGTCTGAACATTTATGCAGAATTCCAAACCTATGGTCCTCTATCTCTGTTAAAAAAAAAAAAAAAGAGAAGTGCAATCTCATAGCTCTTCTTTACGGCCAAGCTTGGTAATTATTACAAAGCATTCAATTTGAATTTCTATTTAATAATCATTTTCAAGTGCCAGTAATCATTTATCAGGTGCGGATGAGACAAAAAACCAAAAAATAATGAAAGCCTAGTCTTTGCTCTCGAGGAGCTTACATTCACTTGGGGAGATAATGAAATGGAATTTGGGAGTTCTTTCAAGGATATAAACCCATCCACAAAGCTGCCCATCTTGTTCAGCAGCTTTGTCCAGGTTCTCCCAAAAGACTGACGTACAGGGTTCAGGAGGAGCCGGAGGGGTGGGGGTGGGGTGGGGGAAGAGGAATTCCCGACATGCTTTCTCGCTTTCCCCCCCGCAGTAAGGACAGCAGTGGAACTCTACGCACGTTCGCCACTAGCAGATGACACAAACGCAGGTTTCTCTTGCGTTTGACAAACCCATCTCAAGTTCTCTCCCTGCCATGTTCTTCCTCAAAGACACAGTTAAATCCTGATCTTTAATAGCGCGTTGCATCTAGCGCCTCTCCAAAGTCTTGTGTGATTCTCAACTCTTCCCAGGCGATAGTGTCTCGCTTACTGCTGCTACAGAGAACGGATAAACACTTACAACATAGCTGTTCTAAAAAATAATGTTTTATTCGTACAATTCGAGAAGGAATTCCTACAATACAATTCGAGGGGACCGAGAGTACTAACGTAGTGGTCCTCCTAACCTCCGACTCCGAGCCAATCAGAGACCGCCTTCTCCTGAGGAGGTGACGTCATGGAGTACACGTAGACGTACGCGATGCGGTAGCATCACGCACTCCATGGTAACGACGCTCGGTAGCACTTAAAGATGGCAGCCGAAGGAGGCGGAGGCCCGGGCGGCTGGCGTCCGAGCGGACCTCCGTGGACGGTGCTGCTTTTCCTGACTGGTCTTCGGCCGAGCATCACCACCTCGTCTTCGATCTCCTGGAGCGGCGGCTCCCATTGCCATCACCGCGTCCCCTCCGCTGATGAGGTAGGGGTGCGGGCGCCGGTCGAGGAGGGGGGAGTGGGCTCGGCAGCAAAGCTCCTGGCGGGGTCGGAGCGAGAGCGGAACCGCGGGCGCCGGGCCAGACGTGAGGGTTCGCTTCCTCTAGGAGGCTCCAGGGTATTGGGCATGGTAATTCACATTCTTTCGCGTTGTCAGGTTTATAAAGATCTTTCCTCCGACCTATCCAGTGAGGAGAGCCGGCATCTTTATGGGGCATCCCCGAGGGCAGCAGGCATTGGCTCATTTTACTGATGAAGAAATGAAGCGTTTGACTTCCAAAAGAAAGAAGAAATCATGGAAGAAAAAAAAAGATCGAATCAAAGAAAGAATTAAAGGAAGAGTGAATGAAAGAAAGGAAGAATGAATGAGTCAAAAAGAAAAGGGTTGAAGAAAGAATCAAAAGAACGAAAGGACGGAAGAAGAAAGAAAAATAAAAAACCTCCGCATGACGTTTTGTCCATGCAGCAAGTTTAAAGAACAGGGTCAGGATTCCAATCGATCAACTATTAAGCGCCAGCTCTGTGCCAGACATTGTACTGGGTACAGAGGTGATACAAATGCAAAGAATGAAACAATCCCAGCTTGTTTGCCAGGAGGTTACATTCTAATGAGAGATGAGACATGCAAGGGTATCAACATACGGGCATGGATACAAAGTTAATAATATATCTACATAGTTAACATATGGCAGTAAAGGACCGAGTGCCTGCTAGTGGTGCAATATATTAGAGCTCTGGACTGGGGGTTGAGAAGACTTGGGTCCAAATGCAACCTCAGACACTTATCTGTGACTGTCCGCAAGTTACTTCCCCCCCTGCCTCTCAGTTTCCTCCTTTTAAAACAGTAAGGTTTTCCTTAGGGTTGTTGTGAGAATAAAAGAAATAACATTTGAATATTTTGAGAGGGAGAAAGCTAGCTGTTTGAGATCAGGAGGACTTTATGGTCCACATTGAAGATGATACCTGAGCATCTTGAAGAAAAATGCTGAGGGTAGCAAGGAGTGCATTCCAGGTGGAGTAAATTGGATTGCTAATTAATTTATGTTGAAATGGGGTAGGCATGGTCCTAGTCTCTAAGAAAGACCAAGCTGGCAAGGGGAAGTGAGGCTGCAATCATACTTTTTAAAGGGACCGAGGATGTGGGACAAAGAGCACAGAAAATACAGAAATAAATGAATGCAAAGTAGGAGGGGATATTGAGACAAAGTGCTGGAGACTATTTTGACATGGTTAGAGGCAGGCCATGTGGTGAAGAGAATAGTGAGCCAGAAAGTCACTTAAGTAATCTTGAATTGGATTGGTGTTAGGAGTACTCAAGGAACATGGACCCTTAGGAGGTGCTAAGAGTAGTGGGGATGTGAGGATAAGTCCAAGAGAACAGGATTTTGTGATCTCATTTTCAGAGAGTTTAATGGGGGACACCTTAACTCATATCATTGCCATTTTGGGGTTAGTTCAATAACATCTGAGTCATCTCAAAATTGTCAGTAAAATATAGTTATATCTACATTATCTCAAAGGTGTCAGAACCATTAGCATTCTGCTGGTATTATTGTTGGTGTTTGGAACTTATCTGAGAAAGTCATAGGTTCAGGAGGCCCTAACCACAAGACTTTCCCTGATTTGGCACACATTTTTGGGACATGGTTTTTGGTTAATATGATACAATTTACAAGCATAACTGCTAGGTTTCCCTTTGCAGTCTTACTTCCTGTTATTTATACTACCTATACATTTATTTACTATCCTGACTAGACATCGGTAGGGTCCTTAGAAAGCATGGTCAAGAGGACTAGAACAAGATACAGTTTTAGCACAGAGATGGCCAGTGTCTTCATTGTGAAATAGAAAAGCCTATTTGGCAAGATTTTTTCCTCTTACAAATTCTAGGAAGCCTTAAAATACCTGCTATATGTCAACCTCTGTGTTAGTTGCTGAAGAAGCAAAGACAAAACAAAACAAAAAAATCTGTCCTCAAGGTGTTTATAGGGGCTTAATAAAGGTTTATTGATTAATGATTGAATGAGGGAGTCAGTATGTGCATATAAAATACAGGATGTATATAGACTACAAGGCAGTTTGGAGAGCAAGAAACCATTTTGGAGATAAATATTTATGGAAATGTCTATATATGTGATTGATTCTTCAAGATTAAGGGATTTTAGAAGGAGAAATGAAGAGGGAGTATATTTCAGGGATAGGGGACAGTTAGTGAGAAAACAGAAAGATGATCAGTTTAACAGTACTGACGTAGAGTGGGACAAAGGAGTAGTTTGCATTGAGCTTGGAAAGGTAGGATGAGACCAAATTATGAAGGACTTTAAATGCAAATAGGAGTTTATATTTTATCCTAAGTGCTAAAGAGAACTATAGAAATTTATTGAATAGAGGAGTAACATGGTAAGACCTTGAGATTCATAAGAACTGGGGTTCATTTAGAAGATTAGCCTGAGTTGTTGTCCTAGTAAGGATCTTCTACTAGAATGACTTGAATCAAGTCGACAGATGGAATAAATATTGTTATTCAGTTAAAATAAAGTATTTATTAAGCTCTTTTTTAAGTATTAGGTTTAGAAAACACAAAGGCAGAAGTCAAATATGCCCTATTAAGGATTTTATATTCTACTGTATATATAACTGTCTATAGTTATACTATATGTAACTGTATATAGACTGATAACTAAAATCTGAATGAGTTTATTTAGCTTACTCTGTGCCTAGCTCTGCATTTAGCTCTGGGGATACAAATAAAAAAGTCTGGCAGCCCTTGGTTTAATAAGAGAGACGACTTTTAGGGTTGTTTTGAGTGGCAAGTCTTGTAAAGGCTTCATGGTCTGTAGGTAATGAAGGTACCTTTTTTAATGTCATTTTCATTGATGAAGCTATAATCATTTATGAACCACTTTTTTTTAAGGATAGGAAACATCTGGCCATGCTTCTTGACTTCAAGGAAGGACTCAATGAATAGATAAGGAAAGATTAAAAACATTTAAAAAGGAACTATGGGGTGTTGCTATAGCTTCTAAAAATGCCTTTCAGAACTTGGCTTCTTTGGTCTGGAGAAGCTGTCAACTAGAAGTCTTTGGCCTTTGTGGCACCTTGTCTTGAAACCCACATGATCTGTAATCCGTGCAGTTACACAGAAAAATTCCAGCTAAGATGCAAGATCACCATAAAAGCAGTTACTTTCAATGTCACAGGAGCTATTTTTAAAAAGGTGCAGAATTTTCAGTGCTACTTGACTGATATAATTTTTTTCTTTTTTATTATAGTTTTTAGAGCACCTTAATGCTTTTGACTGTGAAGGTTAGCCCACTTTATTATCTTCCATTTTAAGAACCTAAAAAGAATTAATAAAATAGTTTTTTGACTTGGGATTTCTTCTCCTCTCTCTCTCCTATCATTTGATGTTCTCATCAGCTTCTGTGGATTAAATTACCATCTTTATGCTGATGATTCTTAAATCTAACTATCCTGCCCCCAGATCTCTACTGCCCTCCAATCTCATATTTTCAGCTATCTTTCAGACATTGAATTGGATGTCCAGGAGACATCTTACAAAAGGGAACTGACCTTTCCCTCTAAAGAGGGTAATACCATTCTCCTAGTTCTTTAGGCTCATTATCTAGGAGTTATCCTTGATTTTCCTTTTCCTTCTAATCTATTGCCTGGGCTTCTCGATTTCACATAACCCCTTCTCTCCTCTGACATTGCCACCACTCTGGTGCAGGTGCTTATCATCTCATACCTGCATTTATTGTATTAGAATGGCTCTGTCTGCCTCAAATCCCTTCCGACTCCAATCCATTCTGCATTCAGCCAATAAAAATATTTTCCTAAGTGTTGGTCCATTTGGTCCATCCTTGACAATCCTTTTCACCTTTTATTCTTTCCCTCTCAATTTAGTAAACCAAAGTAACTTTAAATTGCTTCTAGGCATTTAAAGCCCTTTATCACCTAGCCGCCTTCTATCTTTCCAGTCTTCTTAACATTGTTCTCCCAGACAGGTACTCTAATCCAGAAACACTGGCCTTCTGGCTGACCTACAAATAAGACACTCCATTTTTGCTTCTGAAAATTTTCTCTGGCTGTCCCTCATGTCTGGAATGCTCTCCCTCCTCAACTTTGCCTACTGTCTAATCTAGCTTCTTTTTAAATCTTTTTTTTACAGGAAATTTTTCTCAACCCCTTTTAATCCAAGTGCTTCTTTATTATTTCTAGTGTCTGTTAATTATTTTCTCATCTATCCTGTATAATAGTGTGCTTTATACATCTTTATTGCATATTGTATTCCTTGGGAGCAGAGATTATCTTTTGTCTCTTTTCATTTCTCCAGCTCTTAGCGTAATACCTGGAACACAATAGATACTTAATAAGAATTTAGTGAATTTTAAAGATAGGGGAGGCTTGAACTTCTTTCTAGGTTCTGTTACCAAGTGAGGCTTAAATTAGCTGAAAATTACTATTTTTTTTGGATAAAGATATGAAACCAGACAGGAATAAAATAATTTTCTTAGACTTGTTGCTATTTATTTAATCATTTCAGTTCTGTCTGATTCTTCTGTATGAACCCATTTGAGGTTTTCTTGACAGAGATTCTGAAGGGGTTTGACATTTTTTCTGTAACTCATTTTACAAATGAGAAAACTGAGGTCTAGGAAAGTTAACTGACTTGCCAAAGGTCTACAGGTAGAAATAGTAAGTGGGTAGATTGTTAGCATCTGCTATTTTGAGCACATACTTACTAATTCCTGTGGAACTTTTTCAGATTTATATCACCAGCCTCACTGAAGATAAAAGACTTTAGCAAGGGAAATATTGGTACTTGGGGAGGTTACTTCTTATTTTGAATGATGTGACCTTTGTTCCATTAAATTGTATAATAATTTAAGTTGTAGCACTTATCCAGCTGTCCTGGATAGTTTACTCTATTTTTCATTTTATTCCCATTATTTCCAGGTCATATACAAGGTTCAGCTTAAAACAAATCATGTTCTGAAGAGGGATGTTGATCAGCATTTAAGAATTAAGATTGTTTACGATAAAAGTGTTGAAGAGTAAGTATTATATTATTTCATGATGTTTCAATCTAAACATTACCCCAGAGTGGATAAAAATATGCACAAAAAGCTAATTATAATGCCTTGTTCAAGACAAGGGGGACAAAGCAACTTCCAGATGGGACCAGGCATCAAATCCTCCAGTTGTTAAAAAGGATAAATTGTATCATTGAAATCTAAAATCATACATGATATAGCTAGAGTGATCATGAATTTGTTGACTAAATCCCGTAACAATCAACCTACAGAATATCTTTTGAATTACATAGTATTACAGAGTTAAAAATGAAAGGCATTACTTATACACTGGGGAATAAACTTATCAGATTCTTTATTCTGGTAAAAAAGAAAAATATAAGTAAAAAATATAAGGAGCCAAATAAATTCAAAACATATCCAACAGTTTGTTGTCTGTGTAAATTAGGGCTGTTTTGAGTCTATCCCTAGGCTTTTGTGATTTAAAAAAAAAAAAGGAAAACAGGAAGGAAGGAAGAGAACTGTGTTGATTCTTTGCTTGCTTTGTGCTGAGATATAATGCTTTGTACTGGGCACATACATACTAGCAAATATAAAGACAGTCTCTGTCCCCAAGATATATTCTAATACGGAAAGACTATACACGAAAGAAAGCTGAACTGGGGATAAGAGGAAAGGTTGATAACAAATGACAAGGGCAGGGAATGGTTTTGAAGTCTGGAAGTAAGAAATTGGACCATAAGGAGAATAAGGGCTGGCTTAGGCCCCTCCACAAAATGAAGGCTTTAGGAAGATCTCACTAATAAGAAAAAAGAGTAAGCATCAAGCACCGAAGAGGGTTGTTCCAGATTTAGAAGGCTAAAGGTGGAGTATTTGGATGTTCCAAGGTGAATAAACCCCAAGCACTCTCATGTTGTTTCATATTCTTTTTTTGTTACTGTAAGATATGAACTGAATGAGAGATCATTATTAAAAACCCAAAGAATGTATTTTGTTTTTTTTTTAATTAAAGTTTTTAGTGGTTTGGGTTTTCTTTTTTTTTTTTTTATCACCTTCATGTTCTTATAACAAAGAATAAAGAGCACAAAACAGTTTTAATAAAACAAACTGCATTTCATGTAGCAGTTCTATACCCATAATTCTCCATCTTTATGAAGAAGGAAGGGAGCTGGAGGCCTTCTTATAGATGTTCTTTGAGGCCAAGTTTATACATTTCACAGCATTCACTTTGATTTTTTTGTACTTTCCATTTATTTTGTTGTAGTTAGTTTATATATTGTTTTCTTGGTTCTGTTTATTTCATTTTGTATCAGTTCCCATAGGCTTATGTTCTTCATGTTCATTGTTTGTTATTGATCCTTACATTTATGTACCAGCATTTGTTTATCCATTCCCCACTGAGTCCAGTGAAAGATGAAATGACTGAGGAAAACAAAGGTTCAATATTCTGAGCATATCAGTTTATTAAGCAATGCATGCCAATTGCCTAACAAAGAAAGACCTTCCTCAGCTTAGGGCTAGACCCCAAATACTGGAGGAGATAGATTTTTATACATAAAAACAGTCAAATAAGGCCAGTTAATTAAAAGAAAACAATATAATGGGATAATCTGATTTGTATTTGGATGAACTGATTAGGGACTTTTCAAATTGGAAGGGGGAGAGCAAACAGATGCAATTCTCTAAATTCAGAAAATGAGGTGTTCTACTCTTCCCCATATATCTATAAAGAATTAAAGGAACATGAAAACAATAATTGATTGACAAGTATGGGATCAGTTTTCAGATAAGGCCTATGTATTGCTTCAGATATACAATCATGAGAAAACAACTTGTATTAACTTTTGGATCTGATTGAGCTTCTGGTCAGGAAAACCTAGGTCCTTGATTAAGGGTCTGAAAGGAGCAGAGAGAAGTGGTTGAGTTTCCCAGCCATGCAGGGCTAGGTTCAAAAAATGAAATAAGGTTTTCTCCCAATTCCCCCAGTTGAATAAAATTTTCACGTAAAACAGAAATTGGTCTTGATACATACTTGAATTGAAACTAAGCTACCTCCAAAAGTGATTCACAAAATGGATTCAATATGGTTCACTCAATTCCCATAATGAATCACTTGCTGTTCTTATCTCCTCAATTTCTTCACCAGTCAACAACCATCTACTTTGTGTCCCCCACCTTTTTATAGAAACTACTGCCATAACATTTGGAGGGTGGGGTTTGGTTGGATATTTTATTTTAATTATTGATTTCCTGAAATTATATGTCTTAACAGTGAAATCTCTTCTTGAACTCTGTGCTTTAGCCTCAACATGGCCTTCTTAGTGTCTTGAACATGATACTCCATTTCTGAGCCTTTGGACTGGCCATTTCCCTCATGCCTGGAATATACTTTCCCCTATCTCTTTGTCTTAGAATTCCCAGTTTCTTTCAGCACTTTCCTTTAGTTCAAGTGCTTAGTTCAGGAAGCCTTTCTCAGTCCTCCCAGATGGTCAGTATGATCTCTTCCAAACTTTCCTTGTATTTGTGTTGTTTATTCCTGTACATGTATATGCTGTTTGTAAAGGGAACTTTTCCTTTTTTGTCTTTGAACCCCTAATAAGTAGCCTAATGCTCAATACAGAGTAGGTGATTAGCAAATGCTTGTGGACTGAGTGATTGTTGATTCCAGATTGCTTTCCAAAATGATTAGATAAATTCAGAACTCCATCAATAGCTCTTTGAGTCTATTTGTCCAAAACTCCTCCAATATTGACCATTACTTATTTTTTCTTCTCTGATAATTTTCAACATGGGATTTTTTAATATTCTTATGTCATCTTTTTCAGGTTGCTTTCTGAGAAAAGGCACCTTGTAAAGGTAGGTAATGTATGTTGCTCTCTCTATACAACTGATCAAAAGGTATTGGTAGAATATGGAGAAACTTCAGGGCTTCCCCTGACATCTCAATAACAAGGACATTTTAAAAGGGTTATATCTCATTAATGAGAATTAGGATATTATTAGACTTGTTTATCTAAAGCCTTGGCTATCTCTTTATCCTGAACTAGGATTACTGTACTGAGCTGCTGGAGACCTGAAATGTTATCACTTTCCAGAAGGATTCTTGAAAGCTTAGACTCTTTGCAGACTATATAAAATATATTGTAGTACTTATACAACAAGTTGAGAGCTAAAACTGAACTTGTCAACAAAACGAACTGAACTTGTTATCAAATAAACAAATATAAAAATTGTCATAGTGGAAAAAAAGATTTCTCTGAAGTGGTGCCCGTCACCCTTTCATAACTCTTACCAGAGAGACTAAGAGATCAATCCAGAAATGGATACCTCTCTCCACTCAGAGTACTTTGTTTCTTTATGTATAAAATGGGGATAATAGTATCTGCTTTATCCACTTCAGATGGCTGTTTTGAGGCTCAAAAGAGATGATATGAGGGGCAGCTAAGTGGTGCAGTGGATAGAGCACCAGCCCTGGAGTCAGGAGGACCTGAGTTCAAATCTGATCTCAAACACTTAACACTTTCTAGCTGTGTGACCCTGGGCAAATCACTTAACCCCAATTGCCTCAGCAAAAAAAAGAGAGAGAGATGATGTGAAATTACTTTTCTAATTTATAATGTGCCATACAAATATATGATATTGTTAATTGCTGTTAATAATAAATCTATTTCATTAGTAATCTATTAATTTTTTCATAAATTCTTATACTTTATAATTTTCTCTGTTTATTGGCACATTCTGTTCCTTTTTAAATTAGTGAGAACAGGGTGTGCCTATACTGATAAGCATGGAAAGGAATTCTGCCAAGATCTGTTTGAAGAATACCATTATAATAACAATCATAATAGACATTTAAGTAATGCTTTAAAGTTTGTAAAGCATTTTCCAGATCACTTACAAAATACCTATGAGGTTAATTCTTATAAAGGGTATCATGGTCCCTATGTTAGGGATGTGGACACTGCTGTTCAGAGAAGTTCATTGATTCCCACAGGATCCCATATAGTTATAAGAGGCAGGGCACAGTTTTGTCAACCAATCTAATATTTTTCCCATTACTTGCTGTGGAAGAGGTTATGATATGAACTGTTCTGAGAAGTCTCAGGGAAGCACTCTTTTCAGGTTTCTAACCCTTCCTCTCATTATTATGAAAAACAACAGCATTCTCATTTGATACCAACAATTTACGTTAAAGCAGTTCATGATGAGATGCAAAAAATAGAACAATCAATTTTATATTCTTTTTCTATAGAAAAGTGTTAATGACTGCTAAGTTTATAATTTAAAAAATTTTGAAAGAAGGGAAAATTTGAGGTTAAAATAAGATAAGTCTTCTAAACAAATATTGTAATAATGTTTTATTTTTCGGAAAAATGGAGAAGTCCTAAAACAGACACTCAGACTAAAGCATTATTCTAAGGAAGACCTTGAAACTCTAAGAGGTCTCCCAACTATTATTTCTCAGATACAGTATTTCCTAGCTCCAGTTCTAGAGCTGTTCTGCCTGTATCACACAGAAAGCTCGGTGCCCGGAAGGGCAGAAAATGGCCCCTCTCTCCTTATTCTCTATGATTTTTAGCTGTGTCCTTTCATCATAAATCCACCCAGTGTGCTAGAGGCTTCTTCTGGTTCTGCATGTCTTGGGCACAGCAGTGTCACACTCGGGTATTCTCTCTGTGTTTTATTCATTATATGAAGTGGCCACCTTTCTTCTCTAGTTGTACTTATCCGTGATGAACTTTGTTTTGCTCCCTTTGTACGGGTTGTCATTGGCCTTATTTGGCATCTGCTCACATTGAGAAGCAGAAATGCATAGAGCAGAAGTGACAGATTTAGAGTCAGGGAGACCTGGGTTCAATTCTTACTCTGCATACTAGTGGTGTGACACTGGGCAAGTCACTCATTCCCCAGGAATCTCATCCTCCTGCTGATTCCTATCAGCTTTGTTACTCAGACCTTATCAGCAGCCATCTGTCCTTAGGATCACTCTGATTGGAGGGCAGAGTAGAAATCTATTTCCCCAAATTTTCATTTAAGAAGGATCCCCAAACTGGCTCTATAATTTTCATTTGGGTCCATTCCTTTGGACTTTTCCCCTATGCTGGGTACTTTGCTTTCCCTAGTTCCCCAGCTCCCTTTTCAACTTCCCTTTGTGTGATGTCTTCTCCCTTTGGATTGTGAACTCCTTGGGAGCCAGGACTGTCCTTTTTGTATTTATATACTAGTGGCCCAAGTCTGGCATATAGGCACTTAGCAAATGTTTATTGGCTGACTGTACCTTAACCTCTCTGTTTCTTTATTTGGAAAATTAAAGACTCATTCCTTTTATTTCTTAAGTTTGTGACCCTATGATCTTTCCATTGTCCTTGGAACTGTTTGTGTTTTTGATTCCCTTGAGTTTGGGTACACTATGTACCCAATACTAATAGCAATATAACATCACTGAGAGAATATTTGTGTTAAAAAGATAAGACTTTTGCATTAATGAACTGCTTGGGATGATTGAAAGTGGTATACGTTTTCTCAGTTTACATATATATATATGTATGTGTGTGTATATACACATTTTATACACACACACACACACACACACACACATAATCTTAAAAGGTGATGAGTCTCTTTATATGGAACTTTTTATTGTATTTTTCTGTTTAATGATAAAGACATGGCCATGGTATCCCATGAATTTCCTCTTAAAGTTCCTGACTAAGATAAACAAACTTGAGCCTTATACTTTTTGCTTCTGTGGTTAAAATAAAGGGGCAGGGGGAAGAAAGCATGAATATAATATTACTGCAAATGATATGACCTGATTTCAAGTTCAAATGGAAAGCAAGGAAAATACCTAGGGGACTTTTCTTCACTCTTTACTTTTTTAGCTTCCTGTATTTTCAGAAGTAGATAATTTCTTTTTATTGTCATTCATCCTAAGTTTCACTTTAAATTTTCTGTGCTTTGTTTTTTACTAGAACACTAAAGATTTTTTGTTTTTTGTTTTTAATTTAGAATAAACTTTTTCCACAAGCTATTTCATATTTGGAGAAGACATTCCAAGTTCGTAGACCTACTGGCCCTATCTTGCTTAGCAGGTATGTTGTATGAACACTATTTATTTAATAAAGTGAATTATTTGGGTTTTTTTTTTTTTCCTTTTTCTTCTTCTTCTTTTTTTTTAAAGAGACAGTCTCTCATACCCAGGCTGAAAATATAGTAGTCACTTATAGGCCTGGTCCTATTGCTGACTGGCACAGAAGTTTGACTTGCTTTATTTCCAGCCTGGGTCCCTTTGTCTCTCCAAGGGCCTGATATCTCTTGGCTCCTAGGGACTCCATTTGGATACCTAATCAGTAGTTTAGACGTTTCAAACTCAAGCACTCCACTAGCTTCAACCTCTCTAGGGGCAAGGATTAGGGTTGTATGAGTCACCATGCCTAGACACCTTTAATGCATTTTGATCATAGTGTTTGTACCGGTCTTCTTTTTGCCTTCAGTATAATCTTCATCATCTGTACCTTCCTTATACTGGCTACCATTTTCTTAAATACTTTTCTCCTCTTACATTCCACAATCCCATGCTATTCTGGTGTTTTTTCTTTTCTTTTTATTTAGATGACTCATTTCAGTGCCCACTGGGATTTGTATTCCTAATATATTCTTACCCCTGGTCATATAACTTCACAGCTGAAGAGCCTTCATTGATTTCCCCATTGCCCATAGCATAAAGTTTAAATTTCTTAACATGGTTTTTCAGACTGTCTGTTATTCTGTACTACCCTTTCTACCTTTCTACATAATTACCCTGCATGTAAACTCCTTTAGGGACATGGACCATATCTTACTTTTTTTGACATTTTCTAGGGATGTTTTGTAATTCAGTTCAATTTAAAATTTTATTAAAGGTTTGTTACATTTAAGTAGAGCAGCTGGGAATAGCACAGTGGATAGGGTCCTAGGCTTGAAATCAGGAAGATTCATCTTCATGAGTTCAATGCCAGCCTCAGACACTTTCTAGCTGTGTGAATCTGGATAAGTCACTTCACCCTGTCTGTCTCAGTTTCCTCAGCTGTAAAATGAGTCAGAAAAGGAAATGGAAAAGCACTCTACTTTCTCTTCTAAGAAAACCCCAAATGGGGTTCACAGAAAGTTTACATGACTGAAAAACAACTGAACTGAACATTTAAGTAATATTTATGTGTAACAAGTATTTAGTAAAAAGTTAATGAATACAGCAAACTTACTCTTTGTGCTAACACTTCATTCATATCTCTTCTCTAATACTATTTGCCTTTAATCTCTCTCTGCATGTCATATTTCTTCTTGGCCCAGGTCAAATACCACCTCTTTCATGAAGTCTTTCATAAGTCTCTCTGTTTCCCTTTCCAGCAAACCAATATGTTTCCTAAATTTGCAAACTCTACTTTGTAAAACATATTGCAGTTCTCTTTCAATAGAATTAAATAAGTCCATTCAGTCCATGCTGATACAAAGTAATGACTCTGTTTGTATAGACTTGTATTATATCTTCCTATTTTATGATATATATAGATATACCTTCCATCCCATTGGTATCTTGAGGAAATAAGTCTCAGTGATGAGAGAGGATGATTTGTCTTAAATGCTATGGCTGAACATATTTCCTTTGTGCTGACCTATTAAAAAGGAATCTTCAATTTCAGACTTTTCTTTTTTCTCCATTTTTAGAGGACAGGTCAGAGAGTAGTGGAGCTAACATTGGACCTGGCTTTGAGTCCTGAGTTTCAGAAGATCTCTCACCAGATTTATCTTAGTGTTTGCCAGGAGGAAAAAAAATATGGTAGTTGTGTCAGATTGGCTAGAATGACAGGGAAAGATAATGATGAATGTTGGAGAGGATGTGGGAAAACAGGGATACTAATACATTGTTGGTGGAATTGTGAATACATCCAGCCATTCTGGAGAGCAATCTGGAATTATGCTCAAAAAGCTATCAAACTGTGCATACCCTTTGACCCAGCAGTGTTACTACTGGTATTATATCCCAAAGAGATTTTAAAAAAGAGAAAGAGACCTGTATGTGCACGAATGTTTGTGGCAGTCCTGTTTGTAGTGACCAGAAACTGGAAACTAAGTGGATGCCCATCAATTGGAGAATGGCTGAATAAATTGTGGCATATGAATATTATGGAATATTATTGTTCTGTAAGAAATGACCAACAGGATGATTTCAGAAAGGCCTGGAGAGACTTACATGAACTGATGCTGAGTGAAATGAGAAGGACCAGAAGATCGTTATTTACTTCAACAACAATACTTCAACAGCAATGAGATGAACCAAATCAGTTCCAATAGAGCAGTAATGAACTGAACCAGCTATATCCAGGGAAAGAATTCTTGGAGATGACTATGAACCACTACATAGAATTCCCAATCCCTCTATTTTTGTCCGCCTGCATTTTTGATGTCCTTCACAGGCTAATTGTACACTATTTCAAAGTCCGATTCTTTTTGTACAGCAAAATAACTTTTTGGACATCTTTACATAAATTGTATTTAACTTATACTTTAACATATTTAACATGTATTAGTCAATTAGTCATTGAAAAAAAAAGAAATGTGGTAGTTACACATGCTCTCACTTGAAGAGTTCATGGTACTCAAGTTCTTAGCCCTATCCTTTGAGAGGAAATGATTTAGCCTTCTAGCCCAAATTAGGCAGTATATTCTGGGTTAGGATATTCTGAAGAGTGAGAATTCTTGAGCCCTAGCCCCTAGTTAAAGGAGAGCATGGTTCTTGGGTTCCATAGTCCTTGAATCCGCCCTCTGCAAGAGAAGAGAATTTCCTGGGCAGCCCAATATCTTTCTAGGAATCTCAGTTTTAAAAGTTTGAGAAAATAGCTTTCTGGAGAATTAGGGGAGTTCTTTAGCAACACCAGCTTCTTGGAACAGAAGATTGTACACTGATGTTGGATGAACAAGGAAATTTTAGTGATAACAGTGGAGAGCAAATAGCTTGGACGTTGCCTTACACTGTTGCTAGTAGTTATTATGCAAGTTTGAGGAGAATATCAGCAATCTAGAAAAACCAAGGGCATTTATCTTTTGAACAAGTCAAACTCTAAGTGTGGTATGACAAGATTGTATAGTCCTCTGGGACAAAATGAGACTCCCAGAATACTGAGGGTTATCCTACTCTTGGAATTCCAATTATTTTCATTTTCTGGAGGGGTACAAACCACAGGATGGTATGATGATTTTGGAGGACTGTGGGATACTAAGGAAAGTGAGATTCACCAGAGATGTAGAACAATTAGATTAAATTTTTTATGTGAGTTCTTTGTGGGTTTTGTGTTAATTTTTTTTTTTTGGTATTTTATATGGAAAGGAATAAAACCTATCATGCACCAATTATGTGAATGGGAATTATCTTAATGCTTGTATAAGACTTGGGGACTTTACATTTGTAGGGACATAGACGTGAATCATGAATTCCATTTGGGCTATATATTGAGATTTGTCAGAGGCAGCTCTGGGTAAGATCAATATAAGCTAAAGAGAAAACTATTTGGGAGATAGCTACTAAGACTGAACCCATTCTATAAGTGTACATGCAGAATTTTAGGTGTTGGGCTACAGGTTACATATTTATGAGTTACTGTGAAGGAATACAATAGAGTCATCCCCCTCCCTCAGCATAGGTTTTTGTTGTAGACCCCAGGAAAAAGTGAAATCTGGCATTACTATTGTGATGGCATATATATAAAAGCTCCAAATTAGGAATCCAAGAGAAAAGCATACTCGTGATATTGGTCTTTTTTCTTTTCTTTCTTTCTTTTTTTCTTTCTGATTTTTGGCTCTATGAATTAGACCTCAAATATTTTAAATGATGAATTTACAAGGTTTACTTGTAACAATAATTACTCATATTTCTTACTAAAGTAACAAGTAGTAATAATGACACAGTAGAGTAGCAACTTATTTTTCCAATGTTTTTAACTGTTCTGACTTTTAAAACTTTTTTTTTTTGCCCTCATGATAACTTCTGTACAAATGAACTGAAGACAATGTGCAACAAATCAGTATATAAGAAAGAGAAACGACCCCCATAGATACTGTAAAGACTCTTGTGCTGAACATACTAAGTGTGGTCCCATCCGAGTGCCTGAGGAACATCTGCAGGTAGTTTCATTCTACACTTATTAATGGGGTAACATTTTCATAGAATTTTAAATACAGAAAAACTTTATCCTTTTTTTGAGCTTTAAACTTCTTTTTTTTATTTGAACCTATGATTTCATGGGGTAAGGAGGTTATGGTGTGAAAACTCTTTATGCTATTCATGATCTATAAACATTTTCAACTTAGCATCTTAGAAAGTTGTTTTGGCCCGAAGAGGTTATGCGATTTGCCCAGCATCAGATAGCCAAGGTGTGTCAGGCTCAACTCAGAACTACCTCTCATTATTTTTTGAAAAGTATAATTGAAATAGCCAATATTGGCTTCTTATAAGTTATCTTTACTCTTTGCCAATTATTCTTCCTTCTGATAAAACCTGAAGCTCCTTCAGCTCTGATCCATTTTATTTTTGTCCATTACAATACACATTTCAGATAATGTTACATTTGTATATTAAGGTAAACTAAGAGGAGACAAGGTTCTGGCCATGATCAATTTTTTAATTAGGCTAGCAGTAAGCAATAGATTGTATCAGTGGCCTGTCTCAATGACCAGAAACCACAAGATAGAGTTTACTAGCCTATATATAGTTTTGTGAATACAAGAGAACAAAGAACAGACCTGAGACTTAAAGAAATATTGTCATAGTAATTGACTATACTTGTATAGTATAGTATATAGTATATAGTACTATACTATATTATACTATACTATACTATACTAAACTAAACTACTTGATTCATAATAATTGAAACAAGTGACTTAAAACAAACCCAATAGAGAATTTAGGGACTGATAGATGAGCAGCTGAAAGAGGCTAGATGAATTTCAAGTGATTTGTGATACAATAAAATGGGAACCTTGAGAATAACATGTCATAGAAAAGCTCTATCATATTTATATTTTGTGTATTTCAGTGTATGCTTTCAAAAGTTAACTAAAAGTTTCTTAACTTTTGTTTTCCCTTGAACTTCATTGGGTCAGCAATGTTGGGTTTATAATGAGTCTGAACGGATGCGTAGATCATCAGGCTTGCCAAGCAGCAAGGGCATTAAAGATGCAGACTTTGTGCTGTATGTTAGTGCTCTAACCACTGAGAGGTGCAGCCAAGAAAATATCATTGCTTATGCAGCTTATTGCCAGCAAGAAGCAGAGATGGACAGGTAATCTTTAATCCTAATTTTTTTTATTATGAACTTAATATTTTAATATACAAAGATGACCAAAAAAGGGATGTTTATGATATTTTGAACTTACTGTGTAATTTATTTCATGAAATGTATATTTAATTTAGTAAGATAGTAACAAAATTGTTGCTTGTGTTTTTTCTGAATTTTGTTTTCTTATGTATAGTTTAAATGTTATGCTTTTTCTATTTTTTAATTTATTTGCATTGTTATCACTACCCACTGTGAAAAGAACATTTTGTACTCTAGGTTATGGGCACAAGTCTGTCAGAAACCATTTTTAATTTTAGATTGGTTCTAATCTTTTGCTTAGAAAGAGGATTAAAGATGGATAGTAACCTAATAACTCAGAAAACCTTTCTCTATCACAAGCTGTTTTGAAGTTACAATTATAGCATTCCTAAACAATAGACATGGTTGCACTATTTGACAAAATATACTTATGGGTCTCAAAGTAAAAGTTCAGTTAATGGTTTGCTTCCTCAAATCAGACAATAGACATTTATATTGATGGCTTGCCCTTGGAGAATGATTTTCATAAAGCCATTCATAAAGTCACTCTTTGATCACTCCCTTCAAATTTCTCCTTTGCCACTGGTCAAAGGTGTGCCTAAGAGGTATTTTTTTTTTAATTTAATTTTATTTAATAATAACTTTGTATTGACAGAATCCATGCCAGGATAATTTTTACACAACATTATCCCTTGCAATCACTTATGTTTCGTTTTTTCCCCTCCCTCCTTCCTCCCCCCCCCCCAAGATGGCAAGCAGTCCTATATATGTTAAATATGTTGCAGTATATACTAGATACAATACATATTTGCAGAACCGAACAGTTCTCCCGCTGCACAGGGAGAATTGGATTCAGAAGGTAAAAATAACTCGGGAAGAAAATCAAAAATCAAATAGTTCACATTCATTTCCCAGTATTCCTTCTTTGGGTGTAGCTGTTTCTGTCCATCATTTATCCAATGAAACTCAGTTAAGTCTCTTTGTCAGAAAAATCCGCTTCCATCAGAATACATCCTCATACAATATTGTTGTCGAAGTGTATAATGATCTCCTGGTTCTGCTCATCTCACTTAGCATCAGTCCATGTAGGTCTCTCCAAGCCTGCCTAAGAGGTATTTCTAATTTATTGAAGTAACCAAAGAGACTTCTTTTTCTTCCAAGGTGGATCATTACTTTTTTTCCTTCAGAGCATGAGAAAATGCTTGAAAATGTCATATTCTTAGGTGAGAACTGGTGGTATGACTAAAAAAAAGGACCAGACTCTCTTTTAAAAAAAAAAGATTAGAATTTGTTGATTTCTTTTTTCCCCCATCAGTCATTACTGGATATGCTTTTCTTTTTCTTCCCTCCTTGCTTCATGGACTCTTTTTTGCAAAGAGAAAAATAGTTTTAAAAAGCTAAACATACAATAACCATTTCTGGCAATATAGGCAATATGTTGTTCCTTTAATTCCCCATTTTGTTAAGAGTGGGATGTCATGCTTCATTATTTGTTCTCTGTAACTAAGTTTGATTACCATTTAGTTTTCTGTATCTTCTTGTTCTCTTTTCACTTACATTATTGTAGTCTTTGCATATATTATTCTGATTCTGCTTATTTCATTTTGTACCCTTCATATAATTCCATATTTCTCTGAGTGTCACATTTTCATAAAATGGCAAAAAAAAAAAAATGTGTGTGGGCATAAAGAGGGTAGAGAGAAGTGGTGTTCAGTCATTCTTCTCCATATCTATCGTCCATGTCTTTCCTCTCTTAATCCACAGATTTTTGCTATTCATGACTACCTTTCTTATAATTATACATACTTCCATTAAATGTGTATCAGATGAAATGTTCTGTGCTACTTTCAGTAGTTTTGAAATAACAATAATGTGTGCCCTATTTTACACCACATGAAAAGGATTTGAGCTGGCAATTTGAGGGGTGAAAGAATCTATATACTTTAAGATATTGAAGAAATTACTATTTCACTCATTTTTTTCTTATTCCTTTATCTGTAAAACTAAGGCATTTTATTCTATTTTAAGGTATGCCATAATT
The DNA here is from genome assembly GCF_016432865.1 of Antechinus flavipes. Taxonomy (NCBI): domain Eukaryota; kingdom Metazoa; phylum Chordata; class Mammalia; order Dasyuromorphia; family Dasyuridae; genus Antechinus; species Antechinus flavipes. The sequence goes on along the minus strand of NC_067400.1, from coordinate 322,075,231 downwards.
TTAATTATAAATTTTAATACAGCCAAAACATTTTAAAAGCTAAAGGAATCTTAAAGATCATCTAATTTGGTCAGCCTTTTGTAAATAAATAAAATGAAAAATGTAGAAATCAAAGGAACTTAAGGATCATCTAATCCTGTGGAGTCTCTTACCTTAGTTCCCCAAGGCTTTGTTCTAAGTCTTCTTCTCTACATATGTAATTTCCCCCTTGGTAAACTCACCATGGACTCTATTATCTCAGGGGAGAAAACATCCAAAACTTTATGTCTAGACTTAATCTTTCTTTTGATATCCATTCCCGTGGATCTGGTTGCTTCAACCTTATTCAACTTAGAGGTATTTCAGGCTCAAAGCATCTCCCTCCTTCCCCGCAACAGACCTTCCTGTGTCTGCTGAAGGTTCCCTGTCTTTCTAGTCAGTCAGATTAAAGTTTTGAAGGCCTCTTTGACTTTTCTCTCCTTGGCTCTGCCCAGTCCACGCCAGTTGTACTTCTACAACAGTTTTCTCATCTCTTTCCTTCCTTTGACTTACATGTCCCTAGTCTTTCCCTTCTCCTTCTTGACCCTTCTGTTGTATGTGATACTGTTGTTTACCTTCCCTTCCTGGATATTCTGAGGCTTTTATGATAGTGTTCTCTCCTGGCCCTTCTCCTTGTGCAATCACTCCTTGGGATCCTGTACTGATTCATCATCTATACTGTCCTTCCTAATTAATGGTGGGCATTCCACAAGACCTTTTTTTTCCTTTGAAGTTTATCAATTCTCGTGGTTTTTAACTATCACCTCTAAGCAGATGACTCCCAGATCTATATCTCCAAACCTAATATAGCTTCATTTCCCACATTATCAGAGCTTAACAGATGTTTCAAACTATATGTCCCACAGACATTTTAAATTGAGCATGTGCAAGACTGGACTCATATTTTCCCCAAACCTATCTATCTTGCAAATGTAATTATTTCTGCAGAAGGTACCATTGTTCTTCCAGTCTTCCAAATTCATAACTTTGACATTATTGTTTGCTGTTCCCAAATCTAATCACTTGCTAGATCTTACCATTTCTACATCCATATCACTTGCATCTAACCTCTTTGTTTGTACACCTGTCATTCTTGGTTAAGCTGCAGAACAACATTAATTCATGATTTAACATAAAACATATTATCTGTTTTAACAGGCCAGTAGCAGGATATGCAAACCTGTGTCCAAATATGATTTCTACTCAACCTCAAGAATTTATTGGAATGTTGTCAACTGTGAAACATGAGATTATTCATGCCTTGGTAAATTTTGTTATTTGAAGATGTGTTATATTTTTATTCTATTGCTCTTTTCTACATACTCTTTATCTTCTGCCCTTTTAGGAGTGAATTAGGAGACCATATTTGTGATTTAGCTGGTGTTGAGAACTGTTAAAGAGGAAACTTCTTTTATCAATGCAGATAGGACCTTGTTCTGCAGTGTCTAATTTTAGATGATTGTGAGATTAAGTGACTTCTCCAGCATTATTTAAATCAGTACGAGTCAGAGTTGACACTTAAACTCTAGTCTTTATGACTTCCAGCCACTTTCTAGCTACTTTGCCCAGGTTACCTTTTTTAACTCTTGCTTCTTCCTTTTTTATATTAAAAAATTATTCTTAATGTAAAACCAGGAGTATGGGTTCTTACATTTGTGTGTAATAATCTTTGTTGATTAAGATTCTACTAATTCATAAGCTTTGTAATTAGAACAAGGATGCGATTATGTTTGTTGTATTATCTGTAAGGATTACATTTTCTAAGAAATTAAAAGTTTAAATATTTAAGAAATTAAAAATAGCTTAAATGTGATTTAAGAGATTATGTAAACTATTTTTAAAAAGCTATTTTTCTAGAGGCAGCTAGGTGGTGCACTGTATAGAGCATCAGCCCTGAAGTCAGGAGGACTTGAGTTCAAATCTGGTCTCAGAAACTTAATACTTCCTAGCTGGGTGACTGTGGGCAAGTCATTTAATCCCAATTGCCTCAGCAAAAAAAAAAAAAAAAAAAAGCCATTTTCTTATCTTTTTCATAATTTTTAGATACTTATTTAAGCAAGCATCTTTCTGACCTTGACTAGGGAAAATTTTGATAGCCTATTTATTTTTACTTGGGGGCTTAAAAGTGACAAAACTGTATTTAAAATTTTTATTTTTGAAACTGGGTCTCCCTTTCTTACCAAGGCTGCATGTACAACAGCTTCTCATAGGACAGATCCACTATTGATGAACACAAAAGTTTTGATCTATTCCTTTTCTTACATGGACCTCTTTACTCCTCTTTAGGCAGCCTGGTGGCCTTCGTCTCCCCTAAACCCACCATTTGGGTGTTAGACTTAGTTCTTTCAGCAGCTCAGAACTGAGATCAAGCAGTTTGCCAGCTTTAATCTCCTCAGGAATAAGGATTATAGACCACTATATCCAGTTCAAGTAGAATTTTTCAAAGCATCCTATAAGTTTTTCACTTATTTGTAAATACCTTCCTTCTACTTAGAGGATAATTAAGGAGATATATTCTTGAGGACTTGTTCAAATTTGGCCTCAGACATTTAACATTTACTAACCGTGTGACCCTGGGCAAATCACTTTGCCTTGCAAAAAAACCAAAATAACAACAAAAAAAGGAACAGATGACTTCACTCATTTCAATTTTCAGAGGCATTATGCTAAGCCTGGGATGGAAAGACAAAAAATAGAAACAATTTCAACTCTAGTACTTATGGAAAATAGATGTAAGTGAACCATAAACTAATATGGTTTTTTACTCCATATTCCTTGAATACTCTATACTGTACATATTTTGTTATGCTATCTATAGAATTCTCAAGACATTTAATCATTAAAGATGTAGTTAAGCAAAATGAAACTTCATCTTGATTTAACAAATTAAGGTGGTACAATGAAATTATGCTTTTGTTTTATGAACCAATGAAACCGAATCTCTCAGTTATAGAAAAGGAAAATATTCTAAGAATATTGTTATAGATATTCAGTATCCTGAGAAGTAGAAAAGATCAGAAGGGAATATTTAGTTATAGTTTTATCATAATATTAATAATTCTATAAATAAACCTAGAACTAGGATTTCAGGACATAGAAAATAAATTGGTTTATGTCTTTAAAAACCAATTCTATAGACAATTCATTTAAAAATCATTACTATCATTGTGAATTATAAGAATTTACCTTTACCTATAGCACTTTAGAGAGCCCTGAGGGAATATAGAGTGTTGGGCTCTGACTTAGAAAGGCCTGAGGGTCAATTCTCCCCATGCCTTAGACAACTCCCTACACCTCCTAAACCACAGATATATTACGTCTCCTATTCTAATATATAATACTTTAAGGTTTGCGAATCACATTCCTTATAAGTAGAAGACTATGAATAATTCAAGTATTTTAAATGACTTCTAAGTAACCTAGCTTTTAAATTTGGAGTCATGCTTCAAATTTAGGTCTCCTGATTCTAAAACCAGTGCTCTTTTCATTATGCTATGTTGCATCTCTTAAAAATATATATATATATGTATATGCCTTTCCTTCCACCAACACATATATAAAGTTGTAGATGCTCATGTCTATTACTTAACTATGGAACAGAATGTGAGTGTGAGATTTGCTGGTAAAAATTTTGAATGTTTTCAGGATGACAAGATGACAGAATATGTATTCAGTAGCTTTTAAAAAGCATGTGGAAAAATGTAATTTTTATTTTCTTTACCATAATTGTGTTTTTAATTTATTTTTTCAGTTTTATAATTCTCCTCTTCTTGTTCTGATAATTTGCATTAAGCCCTCTTAGTATGTCAGAAGGGGATAAAATCAAGTAATATCATAAGGACAAAAGATTGATAGATTGAATATTTTCAGCTTGACATAATGACAGAATACATATTCAATAATTCTTTTTAAAGGATGTGGTAAAATGTAATTTATTTTCTTAACTCCACCATAATTATGTTTTTAATTTATTTTTTCAGTTTTATAATTCTTCTCTTCTTGTTCTAATAATTTGCATTAGGTTGTCTTAGCATGTTAAAAGGGGATAAAACTCCAGTAACATCATAGGGACAAAAGATTGATAGCCTTGAGGTTTTAAGTGTCTAATGACACAAGAGCCAATAGTTAAACAAATAGAACAAAAGTGTTCAGCTACAGACAAGCTGCATAATTAATTCATTGCATTAAACTAATTAAATGAATAGTATCCATCACTTATGGACATTAGCTATTACATATTCTAGTCATGATAATTAAAGTAAAAGCGAGAGAATGATTAGGAAATAACCTTTCATATCAAATAATTTATGGCATTAAAAACATTATGGGACTTCTTTATTTCACGGTGAAATTTGAGCATCTTAAGAATACCCTTGTATGAAATTGTTATTATCCTAATTATAAATGAACACTCTAAGGGCACTGAAGCGTGCTCATAAGGAGTTTGAATTTTATGACTCAGCATAAACCTTACTTTTCCCCAAGACAGCCTGTACTTTTCATAGTTAGTGACTGAGAAGCAGCAATGGAGTTGAGAGCAATTAAGCAATTGTAATCTGCTTAAATTCTTTACTGACACCAAAAAAATTTTTTTTACTATGTTCACATCCCTTTTTACCAAGCTTAAAGTCTGATAAGAGAGAAGAACTACAGAAGCTTGAGAGCTCAGTCATTTTTAGGGTAGGGGCAAATAAGCCTGTAATTCACTAACTATGTTATCAATTATGTCTTAATATGTAATAAATTGATGTTTGTCCAAGACTTTATATAATTGCCTCTTTAAAATATTTTGTGGTTTTTGGTTTTTTAATAGGGTTTTTCTGCTGGACTTTTTGCCTTCTACCATGATAAAGATGGAAAACCTCTGACTTTTAGATATGCAAGTGGTTTACCACCTTTTAATAGCAGGTATTTGTTTTTTTCATTTTTGTTTCTTTCTTTGGGTAAAAATATTAAGCCTATATATATATATATATATATATATATATATTCAGATAGCGTTTTAATGGACAAAGATTAACTTGGTGCTCAAGTTCAGAGTCTAAAATAGCAGTGATTACAAGCATGTCTTATCAGACCTTACTTTTGAAAGTAAACAAAAACTCCAGTAACAATAAAACTCCAGTAGTATAATTTGCTTTCATTTAACATTGAATTATTAGTTCATTTTTCCTTTTTCCTGGTACTTGTTTGAGAAAAAAAATTAAGCCCATTCTATTCACTTATTTAATTTTATATTGAAGATCCTTCTTTGAGATATGTAAATGACATATGCAGTAAACATACCTAGATTTTAGCAAAGCATTTATAAGATCTTAGATTATTCTTGTGGACTAAAAGAAGAGATGTGGACAATATGAGTGCATTATTGATGGATTTGGAGTTGGTTGAATGGCCTGGCCATTAGTGGTTTGATGTTGATATGGAAGTTTCTCTTGTCTCTGTGCGATTTAACTTTTTTGTCAGTGACTTGGATAAAGGTATAGAGGTATAGCTAATATGTTTGCATGAAAGGATCCAAAGCCATTTAATAAGCTGGAATTTAATAGGGATAAATTTAAAGTCCATAGAGATTTCAAATTGTCAATTTCACAACTATAAGAGGAGGGGGAAGGGACACATGGATAGACAGCAATTAATCTGAATACCTGATGTTTTAATGAATTTAAGCTTAAATGAATCAACAGTATGTTTAATATGGTAGCCAAAATAGCTAATGTGATTTTAGACTGAATTTATAGCGAGGGTAGGCAAGCTAGTCGGGTAATGCATGTTTGTAATCTGCTCTGGGGAGCAACCTCAGTCAACCTGGCTGAGATAATAAGACTCAATTAAAACAAAATAAAAAGTTGGATAATGGTCAGGACCAAGGAAGAGATAGTCCTTTTGTACTTTGCCTTGGTTAGATATGGTTAGACCATATTTAGAATGTTGTATTCAGTTCTGGGAGCCACATTTCAGAGAAAACTGAAAAAAGGAGTCAGGATGATTAAGGATCTCAAGATCATGTCTTATAAGTATCAGTTAAGACAATGGGACACTTAGCTTGAATTTTTAAAAAATTGAATCTAAGTCTTGTTCATTCTTAATTAACACATTATCCTATTTATCAAAGAATCTTTTCCAAATTTTTCATCCCTCTTCATTTTCCCTCATACTTTTTCAGCTTAGAACCTTGCCTCATATTTCACTGAAAAAATTGAGCCTTAATTTCCTGGGAGCTTCCTCTTCTTCCTTCCTTCTTAACTCCTATCACCTAAATTCTTTCTGCCTCTATTCCCTCTTTTACTCCTCACATAACTCAAAGAGCTAGCCCTTCTCTCTAACAAGGTAAACCTCTCTCTATTTGTACAAGTGATCCCATTCTATCCTGTCTTTTCCTGCAGTTTATCCCCATTTTATCTCTATTCTGTCACTTATTTTCAACCTCTCCCTGTCTATTGGCTCCTCTACAACTACACCCATGTCTCTGTTAATCCTCAAAAGACCTTCACTCAGACCCTCACTCAGTCCTTCTATCTCTACTATCTTTCCTGTTGAGAAGGTTTGATAATAGGTACCTCCACTTCCTTTCCACTCTCTTAACTCTCTGCAATCTGACTTCTAACCTTATCCTTTAACAAAAACGGTATCCATAGCTATGAGTAAGCTCTCATTTGCCTGACCTAATTAGTCTTTTCTCAGTTCTTACCCTTTGGCTTCTCCACCCCTTTGTCAGTCCCCTTCTCCTTGATATTCTTCTCTGGGTTTTGTGCTACTCCTGCTCTCGGCTCTTTCCATCGGTATTTCTCCTTTACTAGCTTGCCATCCAGGCTGTACCGCTGGTAGTGGAGGTCACTTGGGCTCTGTTCTGAACCCTTTTTTCCCTACCTTTATACTAGTTTTCTTGCTGATGTCATCAGTTCTCCTAATTCAGTTATCACCCTTACAGTGATAGTTTATCTTCTTTCTAACCTCTAGACTGGCATTTTCAACTGTCTATTAAACATCTTGTAGTAGATGTTGTCACAACATCTCAAATTCACCATTAGCCTGTTGGTTAGCCTCCCGTCTCAAGGCCCCCTCCTCAGTTCTCCCCCTCACTCAGCCATCCATTGGTCTTCCCAAAGGATGGGGCTGTCTGTGCCAGGAAGTAAAGCCAGTGCTTCCCTACAACCCCTGAGAACAATCTGAATGACCTGGTGTTTACAGCTCCTGTACCCTGCCCTCTTCCTTCTTCTACCTTCTGCATTTCTGTGGGTGCTGACTTCCATGATCAGGGACACCAATGACCTCATTGCTGTCCTCAGAGAAAACATGCTGTTTCCCCACTTTGGGCATTTTCTCTGTCATTTTGCCTGAAATGCCCTCCTCCTCATCTTCTTCTTTGTTTCCTTCAGACCATGGCTCAAATCTCACCTTCCTTCAGAAAATTTTTTGTGATCCCTCTGTTGAGGTTCAGAGTAGGTAAAAGAGTAAATGAAAGAGTAATTGTAAAAGACTCAGTGTTTACCTTCTTATATGGGAACGCATATGCAGACCCTGCAGACCTCCAGCTGGGGGATAGCTCCTCTGACTGTTGGTTGGCTCTCCTTCTACCAACTCAGTTTCAGGTATTATTTAACATTGTTTACAAGGGAATGTTGGGAGGGTCAGCTGCTCTCCAACCTATACTTTGCCATCTTGGCCAAGACCTATCTTTTCAGTGCTGGCATTGTGCTACCAGTGTTTCTGGATGTCAGGCATGGAACACAACTTTCTCAGAAGAATTTAAAGTGACTATCACACAGGGAGAGGGCAGCAAAGAGGCAGGCAGTAATACGTGAATAAAACCTCTAAAGAAGAACAAGAGCATTTGGTGTTTTGGGGAACTGTGTGATAGAAAGAGCCATAAGGACAGGTAACAGTAGGTGCTGCACTGATGCATGAGCATTGTTGCGGGCCTCCTGTAAGTTCAGGAGACAAAGACAAAATCTACATAGGCATGGTGTTTACAATTCACTGGAGCTGCCTTTGGAATTGATGAGATGTCAGTATATCCTTTCCATCTGTGTTATCTACAGATCTGTTAAACATAGCCATCTATGCTTTCATCCAAAAACATCGAACAGAATTAATAAAATTAATAATAATTCAATCTTTATATATATATACACACACACACACATATATATATGTATTACACTTTTACAAACAATGTCATTTGATTCTCATAATAAACCTTTAAAGTAGATAGTGTAACAATTATCTATATTCTAAAGATGAAGAAATTGTTCTAGATATAGTTTCCCTGAATTCTTACTGGTAAATAAGTTAGTTGGGCCAATGAGATGTAATAGAAGATAGAATTCTGGGCCTGCAGTCAGGAAGACATAATCTTTATGAGCTCAAATCTGGCCTCAGATATTTACTACCTGTGTGACACTAGACACTTAACCTTATTTACCTCAGTTCCTCTTCTAAAATGATCTAGAAAAGGAAATGGCAAAGTACTTCAATATCTTTGCCCTGAAAATCTCAAACAGCATCATGAAAAGTTGAATACAACTGAAATAACATTATTAAACATTGAATAGACCATGAATCTGAGCAAGTGTTACATCAAAAATAAGTGCAAGAAAGAAGATGGTAACTATTTGGTGCAAGTGTCTATTAACAATAGCTTTTTAAGAAACCTAGATTAACTCTCACACATACTTTTATAACTAAAAAACCCACAAATTTGAAAAATGTGATCTTTTATTTTAATTGTAGTCTTGGATTGTATCAGTGGAGTGATAAGGTGGTTCGAAAAGTGGAGAGACTTTGGGATGTTCAGGGTAGTAAGATGATACCGCACAGTGTGTTTCTTCTCGTAACACCTCGTGTTGTTGTGAGTATTGCTAAAATATTATTTCTTTTTGAATCTCTACCACCCTTACTAGTTATGAGCATCTAATTTGTTTTTTATTGGTTCAAATTCTATAAGCTTTTCAGAATCTTAATTCATAATTTTTTAGTGGAACAAACAATATAAAGTAAATACAGTGGAATCCTAGCCCTAGTAGTACTCTGGGTAAATGAAAATCTGGATATTCCATAACTCACCTTACAACTTCCTTAATCCTGCTTCCATCTATTCCCAATATGCGCACGCGCGCGAATACACACATACACACACACACACACACACACACACACACACATACACACACCCAGGCCCAACAAAAATGTCCAAAATAGGACCATAACTTAGCAGATTGCAATTGAACAGAAGTTGTTTCTGAGCAAGATTAATATATGGCAGACAAATTTGTAACTTTTGAACTTAGTATAGTTCAACCAAAAATCTTCAAATGGATAAGGACACAATAGAAAAATACTAAAGACAGTTGTGATGGCATACAAACATTCATTTTAAATCCTATTTTTTCCTTAGTATTTCTTTCCATTGTAATAACAATTCAACATCCTTACTGTTTGCAAAATTATAAAAATTGTGTCACATGCTGTGCTAATTTAATGAGCTTTATATTTGTTTTGTTTCTTAGGAAGAAGCTCGGAAACATTTTAATTGTCCAATTCTGGAAGGAATGGAACTTGAAAATCAGGGTGGTCTAGGCACTGAGCTGAACCACTGGGAAAAACGGTTATTAGAGGTCAGTTTTAATGAAAAAAAAATTTTTTAAGCTAGTAACAGAATTAGTAGTTTTGTAGTGTAGGTTTAATGTTGTAAGATCAAACTTCTAATGAGGAATCTGTATAATTCCTAAATAAGGTAAGATAGGAAACTTGTGAAAATTATTGAAATATTTCATCTAGTATTAATTCCCTTATGCCTTCTTTTGCTCTAAATTCCATGAAAGTCTTACTCTGATACCTCATCATGGTTTGTCAACAATGGGTTCTTGAAGATTTTCCCAACAGAACATCAGTTCTGTAAATCCTTAACTAAACTGGAGAGGCTTTGAATGGGAGAGCTGACAAAATGCTATTTTTCTGCTATTTGAGATCTAGCCTAAGTATAGATTTAGAGCCAGAAGGTTTACCTTTTGTGATTTAGTGATAAAGTAATGATTTAGTTATGCCTCAGCAATTCACAAAGGCCATCTACTAAGAGAAATTGCACTATGTGGAAAGGATCCCATTCCAGTGAAGTCGTAGAAATGGTTTCCTTAAAAATAGGTTTCGTGTGGTTTTCAAGTTAGTCTTTTTAGTATGCTAGCATATTTGGCAGAAATAAAGGTTATATATTGGGTTAAAGAACTTGAGGATATGGTGTTTTCTTCAACTTGCTTTCTTTGGATAGTGACTTACAGTAATAAAATGAACACCACTGAAGTGCTTCTGTTTTTAGTTGTTGTATGTTATCCCAGCTCCTCAGAGTTGAAAGTTATTGAGAAATTATTTGAGTAATTCAAAATAAAATGAGTCTTCTTTTCCCCCTCCTTTTCCTTATCTTCTTTCCTGTGCACACATTCCCTTTCCTGTTCTCCCCATGCCTTCCTCCCTCCATTAGCTCAATAATTACCTCAGCCTTTTGCTTTATTTTGCCAAGAGAAACTTTATCTATTGTAGATTTTTTATAAGTATTTCTTTTTTTTTTTTAATAGCTATGTTTGTTTGCTTCGCACAATTGCAGATATCATTAGCCTGCCATTCTAGGGAAGCTTTCCATGGCAAAAGTTTTTAAAAGGTTTGAGGAAAAGAAGAGACTTCCTTTCTTTTAAGTGCTTCTCTTTTGTTTTAAGAAAATTTATAAGGCTTTTAGAAGTTCCCCACTCTCTCATAATCTTAAGATAATAATCATTATAATCTTAGACCTAAAAAAAGCCCTGGAAACCATTCTACAGATGGTCCTGAGAGGTTAATTGATTTAAGGCAATTAAAATGAAATGTTTCCTATAAGACCTCTGTCTGTCCTGGTGCCACTTTTTTCTTTGGCTTACGAAACTTCTTGTGATTTTCAGAATGAAGCAATGACTGGCTCTCACACACAGAACCGAGTTCTCTCTCGAATAACCTTAGCATTAATGGAGGACACCGGGTAAGAGGATATCCTACCATGATATGACGTGATATGGTGATTTTTTGAGAGTATTTAATATTGAAATCATTTAATGAGTGTGTGTGTGTGTGTGTGTGTGTGTGTGTGTGTGTTTAACCAATAGATAATCTAAAATTGGTCTGCATTTCAATTTGAATGAAACCAGACCTCCCCAAACCATAACTAGGTAAAGATGGAAATGAGGCCGGATAGCCATAAAATAAATGGTCCGCTTGTAGTGAGCACTGCTTTGTGGTGCAACTATTTCACTAAATAGTAGCATTTCATTTATGTCTTCCATGCCCAGAATATATTCCCTTTTCACCACTGCCTTTTCTGTTCTTCAAAACTCTGCTTAAGTAACATTTTCTAGGTAGATTTTTTTAACTTCCCGACTCCTACTACTCTCCCTCTAAAACATTTGCCTTGTGTTAATTTTTTACATATTTTGTTCATTCCTTCTGATTTATATACATGTCTCCCTTCATAATTACACGGGTAAGCTAGGTGGCGTTGTGTCTAGAGCACTGGGCTGGGAATCTCATCTTTGTGAATCAAATCCAATCTGGGTGACTCTGGACAAGTCATTTCCCCCTGTCTGCCTCAGTTTCCTTATCTGTAAAATGAGCTGGAGAAGGGAATGGCGGCCCACTGCAGTATCTCTGCCAAGAAAGCCCCAAATGGGGTCAGAAATTGGGCACCACTGAACAGCCACAAAGCAACAACATCCCTTTTCACTAGTCGGAAGCAAACTGTCCAGTCAAGAATAACCCTCACCACCATGGTTGGCTCCTACCTAGCTCCCTGTTCTTTCCCTGTCTTTATAAGTCTCTGTCAGGATCTTGATCGCACTGAGCTGAAATTAAAGAAATAAAATTCAACAGAGATAAATATGAAAACCTTATGCTTCGGTATACATGGGGAAGGTGTGGGTGATGGGGAGGGCAGGGGCAGCGGCACTGTAAGGGAGGCCTTTGTGGTGGCCCACCATAGTATCTCATTCATGGAAATGGCAGAACTTTTAATTAGCTTGTCTCACAGTAGAGCAGAGGAATGTTTCTGTGTGTCCTGCAGAAATGGAAACTCTTCAGAAAGTTGTTTTGTTAATATGTTTTATTCTTAGCCAACCCATAACATTACTCCTGTTCTGCAAAGGAAGGAGAAATACCAGAAAAGAAGGCTGAGTTTGTAAATGGGTTTGCATTGTATTCAATACTCTCATCAGTTTATAGTTCACATGATAATTCACACATTTTAAAAATTAGCTTTTTAAGGTTTGTCTATGTGAAATTCTAGAATCTCAGGTTTTGTCCTGTTACTAAAATAGCAGTTGAGCAATGAGGAGGTGAATGGGAAAATATTGATCCCCAAGTAATTGTCAATGGGCTAAGGAACCATAATATTTAGAGGGAAGGTATAACCATTTGGACAACGTAGTAGTCTTTTACAAAGCAGTAATTTCTGCAAAGAACGATAGTTCCAACTACAGCTTGATCTGCCATCAATCTCTTGTGTTAAATGTGACATTGCAATTTCTGGATTTTTGCAGCATTATCAGGGTAGCTGGATAGTTTTTTTTGTGGAGCTTTAAATAACCATGATGTTGTCAGGATTGTTGGAACAGAAGGTGTGGAACAGTGAATTGTTTTGGGGGGTGGGACAGAGCAAGATGACCAATGCTTTTCTATTTTCCTCCTCTCTCTACCTAGTCCCACCATTCTTTGTCCTAAAATACTTCTAGTTAGCTCTCTTTATCCCCCTGTTCTCTTCTTCCCTCAAGGGATTTATTCTTGTACAGTTAGGAGAGTCTCTTGTTCTAGTTATGAGAATCCAACTCACAAGACTGAAGTCATATATAGCTCTATCCACACAGCACTTAGTTAATAATTTCTGATCATTGTAGTGTACCAATGTATTTTGATTTAATTAAGAACACAGTTTTTAATTATTTACTTCATCGTTGAGATTTGTGATTTAAGTGTAGCAGACATTTTTAAAACAACAGTACTTATTTAAAATATTTTCACAGCTGGTATAAAGCTAATTACAGCATGGCTGAGACCTTAGATTGGGGGCGTGATAAAGGCTGCGACTTTGTCATGAAGAGTTGTAAATTCTGGATTGATCAGCAAAAACAAAAGTAAGAAAGTGTTTTCCTTGAATTGCATCTGGTTATTTATTGAATTTCTAATTTTCTTGAGCTTAAAATGACAAATCTTCAAATGTATGACTTGTAGGTTCTATGAAAATTAGTAAAATTTAGAATGTTAAAGGAAAAATGTTCTCCATGTTATATGTTATACAAAAAAATTTTTTTTTAAATTAAAAAAAAAAAGAAAAAGTAAAATGTTCTACAGATTCTCTGTAATTTTGCCTTTGGAGATATTTGTGTGAAATTTAGGGAGGAAATGGAATAGGATATCCAAAGCAATCCCAAAAAACTTTGGATAGAAAATGCCATCTGCATCCAGAAAAATAACTATGGTAATTGAATATAAATCAACCTGTGCTATGTTCACTTCTTTTTTCATTTCTTTTTCTCGTTCATAGTTTTTCCCTTTTGTTCTGATTTTTCTCTCCCAACATGATTCATAAAGTAATGTGCTAAAAAATTAATTAAATTAAAAAAAAAGAAAATGGAGTAGGATTCAGATCAGTATTCCTGTGTTCAGTTAATATGATATGCAAAAATGTATTATTTGTGTAAAATTTGAACATATCAAAGAAATGGGAAAGTTGGAAGGGGACACGCAGCAATCTAGGCCAACACATATACAAAAGAATCTCAGAATCAACATCCTTACCACAGGGTCATCTAGCCCCTGCCTGAAGACCCTCAAGGTGTGTAAGGATCCACCAGCTTTTGAGGTAGCCCACTCTGTCTTAAACCTGAAATAGCTGAGACACTCTTAATATGTTTGTCTGTACTTTTATACAGCTTTATAATGAAATGCTCTTTCACATACCTTCTTGTCTTGCCAGTGATTAGTAATTAAACAAGTGGTATGAATTTTATTACTAATGAAGGATGAGGGTGCTTCAGAACAAGGACATCATATGAGTTTCTTAGAGATTATTCTATTTTGAATATCCCACTTTGAGATTATTTGCAAGCAGCACAAGGGGATTTCTTTTCTTATTTTTCAAAAACCTGAAGCTCTGGGCCACTTTCAAAGAAGTTCTGCCTTTGTCTTAAGTCTTTTAGTGTTCTATTTGTACAGGAATTAAGGCAAGGAACAGTGAAACAGAAATCAGTTTCTGCTTCCATTTCCCTACTGCTCTAAGGCTTTCTGTCCAAGGTATACCTATGTAGAAATAATTAGCTTCTATGTTCCTGACCTGTAGTAACTGCTCTTGTTCATAGGGCCCTTTACTTGGAATACTTATGGAGAGAAAAGGTCATTTGAGATTTGGAAACATAGAAGGTAATAGGCAGGATCAAGTCCATTTTTAACTCTTTGAAACTATACACAGAAAAAAACTGTACTCTGCATGTATATTTCACTTGCCTTTAGTAGATCTAAAATTTTTATCATCTAAATCATTTGTACGGCTTGTTTGAAAACCAAGATGAAGTATAAGATACAAATAATATACTTGAATATTTTAGAATTAATTTTTTTCAATGTAACCTTAATTTCTGCCTAGTCACTTAGTATATTTAACTAAAAGTTATTCTTCAACAACAAACTGAATCAACTGTATTTTTCTTACCGTGGACAGAGAAACAAGAGAATGAGTTCTTACATTGAGGTTTAAGAAATTTAAATTATGAGCAAGACCTATTAACCTGAAATAGCTGAGACACTCTTAATATGTTGCTGTGGGAAATTTTGCATTGTTCTTCTCTGAGAATTATGTAAAATGATTTTTTTTAAATGTAAAAAAAAAATCTTGTCTTGATCTTCCTAGAAAGGGTTACTTTGTGATTTCTCTGAATTTCTATGATAAATTTCAATGCAAGAGGCATTTTTCTTATTAATTAATGTCTTATTCTCATTTGGGAAACTTGCTTTTTTTTTGAAAAAGAAGTTTTGATTCAATTCTAGAATGTAATTCCTTTCAAATTGTGTAAATGTATTGGAGTTTTTATGGAAAAGACATGGTAGACAGCCACCATTTTCTAAGTTCCAGTACTTCTTTTTGTGATCAGGAGACAAGTGCTAGCTCCCTATTGTGACACACTCAGAAGTAATCCATTGCAACTAACCTGTAGGCAAGACCGGAGAGCAGTTGCTGTGTGTAACCTGCAGAAGTTCCCCAAGCCCTTACCCCAGGAATATCAGGTAATAGCTTCTTCTTTGGGGCAGCTCTGTAAAAATGAACTTGCCCTCAGTATCTATCTTAAAGTTCTAGAGGAGGTCCAGAAAGAAAGGGCAGCCTGAGGGCTCTCCTGTTAAATCTGAGGTGCTGCACTTTTAAAGTCCAACAAACAAACTCTATGGAAGGTTTGCAGTTCTTTGTGCAAACCTCTCTTCCTTTGCTTCTTTGTACATGGGAACTTTTGTGTTTGACAGGTGTTGGATCATATCATGCATTTGCTTGCATTTTGACTGTTTTATATAGAAAGTTTCACAAGCTCCTCTCCTTTCTGTTTTCTTTATTCTTTCTGATAGTACTTTGATGACCTCAATGGAATACCTGTAGAAGATTTGCCTTATTATGGTGGCTCTGTGGAAATTGCTGACTACTGCCCATTTAATCAAGAATTCAATTGGCATATAAGCGGTGAATTTCAACGCAGTTCAGATTGTAGAATACTGGAAAATCAACCAGGCAAGTGGTTTTGTTTTATTAATGTATTTATAACATGGTAATATTTGTTTTAGCTACTGAACATTTGAATAATATTTTACATTTTACACATTTAGCATTTCAAGATATTTCATATTTAGTTTCTTATTTTATTTTCACAACAACCTAGTGAAGAAAGTAGAGAAGGTGGTATCATGTGCAAACTGGAGTGGAGGGAGGGAGGTCTGTGGCTAATAATGAGAGTTGGCTAAGAGAAAAGAAATAAGAACTGTCAAGAATTTGAATTTCTACATAAGAGCTTTTCTCAGGCAATTGCTAAAACAGCTTTTGCAGAAATGTG
This sequence comes from Antechinus flavipes, assembly GCF_016432865.1. Classification (NCBI taxonomy): domain Eukaryota; kingdom Metazoa; phylum Chordata; class Mammalia; order Dasyuromorphia; family Dasyuridae; genus Antechinus; species Antechinus flavipes. The sequence goes on along the minus strand of NC_067400.1, from coordinate 322,059,113 downwards.
CTAATTTGAAATTCTAAGGCACCAGGAAAAACAACCAGTTAAAGTCACATCATGAGGACCAGCAGGTAAGAAGACCTAGGGAAGAGGGAAGAGGTTATCATTTGAAAAAATCAGTAATTAACAGAAGACAGCACATGAGAAAAGAGCAACAGTACCAATGCACACTCTCAGATAATTTCTACACAAATGCTAAAATTATAAGTAATAAAATGAATTAAGAAATCTTAATATGTTGTGGTAAATTTAACTTTCCAGGTATCACTAAAAGAGGGTGGGCTTATGACTCTAGGGGCATTACATCAGGATTCTTAAGAATCTGAATAAGTTTCTGGGTGATCCTTTTCATTTTGGATGGGGAAAAAATGACACTTTTATTTTTACTAGCTTCTAATTGAAATTTAGCCTTTCTTTCAGTTATTTAAAAATGTAATTCTTGTACATGAATTCCCCGACTGGGGAAGGGGACAGGGGAAAGGGAGGGAAAAAATTAGGTTTTTGTAAGGGGTGAATGTAGAAATTATCCATATATATATATGTTTTGAAAATAAAAAGCTTAAATATATATAAAATTCTGAGAAAGTGTTCATAGGCTTCACCCAGCTATCCAAAAAGTCCATGATACTAAACAAACTAAGAATCCCTGCACTGAAAGAATTGAAATTATGAGTGCTTAGCCAGAAAAATAACAAGACTTTTCTTTTTTAAAGAAAGAAAATAGAGACCTTCAAATTCTAGTTGGATAAACTTGATTCCATTCCTGGCAGAATTCTAGAATATATTCTTTTAAGGGACCAAGAAACATTGATTATCAAGAGCAAGCATAGTTTCACTGAGAAGTGATGATATATATCTAAATTCATTTGCTTTTTAAATTCTTAGATCAGGAGAATGACATAGACAAAGCTTAATTAGTTTTCTGCAAGACATTTAACAAAGGCTTGCATGCTGCCCTTGTACACAGAATGGGAGAGCTAGATAATATGAGATTCAAAACTGGTTGTTCAGACCCAAAGAGTAGTAATTAATGTGTTGAAATCAATCTAGAAGGGTGTATCTTGGAACGTCTTCTTCCCTGTGCTGTTCAAGATTTGTTATCAGTGGAGCATCCTTCTCCAATATGGCACAAAGTTGAAAAGGACAATTAACTGATTAGGTGAATTCCAGGTTTTACTGTAATTGTTACAATTGAGTGATGAGTGATCACTATTCACTGCATCCTCAAAGTCTAATTTAGTTCTCTCTTACTTAGTCAATCAGTAAGCATTTATTAAGATACACTGTGCTAGGGATACAAAACACAAGTGGAATAGCTTTTGCTCTCAAAAAGCTCACATTCTGACAGACATGAAAATATCCATATCTCTGTATGTGCATGTAAGTGTATTTTAATAATTAATATTAATATTAATCATTATTAATCATTTGACTTGCCCTCAGAGAATGTCCTTTGTAAAAGAAAAGAGTCTGTTAGAAAGTTTCTTTTACATAAAAACTATATCAAAAAAATTTTTTCAAACAAAATGGAAGTCTTGGTAGAAAAAACCTGAATCGATTAAATAAGGATAAATGTAAAGTTCTGTCCTTGTATTAAAATAGACTAATTGTATATGAACAAATGGAGCAGGTGTGGCTAAACAACAGGTAATGAATGTTAGCACTCTTTGCAGGGTTGTATTGTATTATATTTGTACACATTTTCTTGTCACCTATCAGAATGAGAGCTTTTGGTAGGCAAGAGTTGCACTTTCTTGTTTTATTATAAGTATAAGGCTTGCCATATAGTCGGCAATAACTGCTTATTGATTGAATTAAATGATCAGTAACCCCACGTGGAAGAAAGGGGATGATAGGAAGGGAAGGATCACGGTAATCTGAGTCTTAGAAACAAAGCCAAAATAGTTTTGGTTTTGAAAGATCTTAGAGAATAGAAGTCTTAGGGTTTAGCATGATAATCATCTTCAAGTATTTGAAAATTTGCTTTGTAAAAGTGTTCCGTTGGGTCCCTAATAGACAAGAGTAGAAATTATGGAGAGGAAGCATACTGGAGGCAAGAACTTTCTTCCTAACCCTCAGAAATGTACAGAAATGAAGAAACTGCCTCTTCTTTAAAAAGAGCCTTCCTGTCACTGGAAAGCTTAAAGCAGAAGCTGCAAAATCTTTTGTAGGGGAGGTTATAGGTTAGACTTCTATCCAAACAGTGTCAGTTCTTTAGATATGGTCATATTCAGGTCTCCCATATAAGCGATTATTTCCTTTGCTCCCAACTGCAGTATTCAAAATGAAAATCCTTTATCCTTTGTTTTAACTTGTGTTTTCTTGTTCTGTCTTTAGCACATATGGATAATAATAGCTTCATCTGCATAGTAATTTTATATACGTAGGAATCAGTCACTCATCTAGTCTCTAGGTAAAATGAATCTACTTCCTTTAATCTTTTCTCAATCTTTTATTTTCCAGTCTCTTACCACATTTTGGGGACCAAAAATTGAACTCAAAACTTAAAGAAAGTTTACCAGTATTAATTGTCATAAAAGGTGACCTTAATGTTTCTTATGCAGCCAAATAATTAACTTTACAGAGTGTTGTTCCAAGACTGGCCAGCAAGAATAATCAGGAAGCCTAATTTCTATGTTCTGATATAGGTGATTGTTCATTGATAATAGCTGTTCTGAAGTCTCAATTTGAATTTGGTGTACAGTGTTTTTATGCTTGGTGCATTTCTTTCAAGTTTCCTTAAGAATTGAGTTTGATTTGAAAGGGCTTTAGTCAAAAAGAATGGTGGAAATAATTTAGTTTCTAATAAATTGATCCAAAATATATTTTTTAATTTTAAAAAATATATTTTGGCTTATTTCAGAACCTTTCAAAAACTTTGGTGCTGAAAAATATGGACCTAATTCAGTATGTCTAATCCAGAAATCTGCATTTGTCATGGAAAAATGTGAAAAGAAACTCAGTTATCCTGACTGGGGGAGTGGATGTTATCAGGTAAACTACATAATTATTGTCAATGTCTTTGAAGAAAACATTTTCATTGGGTGAATTTGGTTTTTGTATATTTAAATCGGAATGCGAAAGAACACACTTTTTTGTGTGGAGGTGCTTGTTTGTTTACCCTTTTTTCTTTATTTTTTTGAATATAAGACTCATCTTGGTTTCCACAAGAGAGAGAGTTTTTCTCTCCTTTGGCTGTGACTTGCATTCAGTTTTTTTTTTTTTTCTTCAAGTTTTTAAAAGCCTTGTTTGGACTGTTAGATAAAGGAAGAGTCAGGTCTGCATTCAAATCTTGCCTCTATTCTATATGGGCTATATGACTCAGAATAAGACTACTTAACCTCTTAGTGCCTCAGATACCATTCTAAAAACTCACGAAGGGTTGTTCTTTATAATGCATTTTCTAAACTTGGAGTTTTTCCATGCAGATTGGAGGGAGAGGGTCAACAGGAAACTTAGTGCTATAGTTAATCAATATCCACTATTGGTAAATAAAATTCTTTTTAAACTTGAAAATGCAAAGATTGAACCATTTCATGCTTTATTTCCATAAGTGAACATGGAAGAATGAGTTACCATATCAAGATTTAATTGAAATAATCATCAGCCCACTCTGATTTAAAATATCTTTAAAAATGCAACCTTGATGAGGTAGAACTGAATGGTGGACTTCTCTGAACCTTATTTATGACAACTCACATTGGTATAGGATCTTAAGGTTTACAACGCTCTTTGTTCACAAAAATCCTCTGAAACAAGGTAATGCAGTCATTATCTGAATTAACTACATTAGTTCATTTGCCTATGGTTACAAGGCTAATTATTTCTGGAGCTGGGATAGAAACCCAGGCTTTTTATTCTCAAGTTCAGAGCCCTTTTCACTACAGTCACAGAACTAGCATCCAGAGACCTGGAACTATTCTCCATTTCTGCAGAGTTAGATTTTGTAGGGTATATCCTAGCAACCTGACCACCATTTATAATATTGTCGATAGAAAATGTTTTGTAGGATGGGGATTTCCTATAAGAACGTAAGAATTTCTGTGATTTAAAAACATAAGAAAAAGCAAGCTAGTGTAATTGGAGAAGAAATAGTTAATAGAGTAATTGTTTTAGCACTTTTCTAAATTTGATAAGTTTGGAGGTATCTGTAAAAAAAAATAGCTAGCTGTATTTAAAGAGTGAAATATTTTTAGGAACATTTTCCAATTGTACATTTTCCTTATGTAAGGAAATTGAGGCTGAAAGAGTAATTTGCCCAGAGTCACACTGTAAATGTCCAAAGGAGGATCTGACCTCTGCTGGTCTTTCTAATTATAAATCCGTTACTCTGTCCACTATGCTTCCTAGCCACCTACATTGGAAAACTCTGCCATAGAGCTTTTTCAACACCTCTATTACCAAGATTTCTTGGAAAACTCTGCCATAAAGCTTTTTCAAATATTTATCATGTTGGTTTCTTTTATCATATTGGTTCATGGAGCCTAATGCCTGGTACACAGTAGGTGTTTAACAAATGATTGTGGATGTGTTGTGTCAAAGCAAATTGTGTTCTCTGGTAGTGATATGTTAAAGGACTTCTGTTTATTTTTATAGCATGTCTTAATTATAGCTTGTCTTCATTTTCCAGAATGTTACTCAGCTAGGGTTTTTTCCCCTTTTTGTTTTAAGGTTTCTTGCTCTCCCCAAGGCTTGAAAGTTTGGGTACAGAACACCACATATTTGTGCAGCCGGGCAGGTCAGGTCCTCCCTGTAAGCATTCAGATAAATGGCTGGATACATGGTGGAGACCTTCTCTGCCCAGCGTGTTGGGACTTCTGTGAACATTGCCCTCCAGAAACAGATCCTCCAATTTCCAACTTCACGAGAGCTTTACCACTGGGTAAGTGAGCATCCATAAAATACTTAAAATGCAATTCTGGAGAACACTTAAGGATAGATGAAAAATATTTTTGCCAGATTCTTGTTCTTTTTATTCTATTGAAAGTTTTCTCACTATCTTTGGGATCAATAAGTCAAATAGATAGACAGGAGTTAATGCATGTCTATAGAGCCTTTTGTTTATTAAACCTCCTCACCCACAAAGGAAGAAACCCAACCAGAGAAGCAGGCCCCCAAAGCACCTAATTTTATTTAAAATTTCTTTTCATCTACCTTTAAAAATTAACAAACTGTACAGAACATAAGACTGTACAGTAAAGCATTTTTTTTTTTCCTTCCAAAAAAAATCTACTCTAGCACTGTATTTTGGCTGGGTAAATTGAAGAAGAGTGGGTAATACATTCTCACAGCAAAAAAGACCCAGCAAAATAAGATGCACCACATCCATTGACCGGCTTGGAGCAACTTATGCATATTGTATATAGATTTTAAGATATTATAACTTAAAACTTAAATTCTTATATGTCTGAACTACAGACATAAATGAGGACATCCTCCTTTGAAATCCTGTGTATATGAGTTTTTTCTTTTCTCAACTTAGGTTCTCAATAAGAGGGAGAGACAGAGTTTGGGAATGCAGTTCTCTGAATTTATACCCAATGCTTTTTGAGAAGGCTATACTAATTTTTTTAATAGTATTTTATTTTTCCAAATAAATGCAAAGATAATTTTCACCATTCCCCTTTGCAAAACATTGTTTCATATTTTTCTCCCTTCTTTTCTCCTCCTTCCCCAAGAGAGCAAGCAATCCAATATAGACTAAACATATGCAATTCTTCTAAACATATTTTCATATTTGTCAGGCTGTGTAGGAAAAATCATATCAAAAGGGAAAAAAAAACCCAGGCAAAAAACAAAAGTGAAAATAGTATGCTTTGGTCCACATTTATTCTACATAATTCTTTCTCTGCGTGCAAATGGCATTGGTAGCATTTTCCATCACAGGTTATAATAATTGGAAAAAAAAATTTCTTACTCTCAGAAATAAAATCCATTTTTCACTCTATAGCTTAACTAATTCTGCAAATATTTATTAAGTGCCTATTGTGAGAAGGCACCAGGATACAAAGAGGAGCTTTCCTTCTGCTGAGAATGTGCAAACTTAAGTCAGTATAAGATGACTGGCAGAAGAGAAAGCACTAATAAATAATTCAGAGGATCAAGAAGTGCTGCCCCCTTTATTGGGGATATTGAAGTGTCTGAGACATAAAAGTGATGAAGGATTCATCCTAGCAGAAGGAATGAGGAGAGGGAGGAGTGCTCACTTCTGGGAAACTCAAGTGGCCTGTTTGGCTAAACAAAGCACATCAAAGATAATGATATGAAATCATGTATAAAGGGGGCTAGAACAAACTGGGAAAGGTTTAGGAGGGAGCCACAGAGCAGGACTAATATGGTCAGACCTGTGCTTGAGGAAGAGTGTTTGGTGACTGGAGAATAAACATAAGGGAAAGATTGAAAGGAGAGGAGGCTGTTGCAGTGGTACAGAGAAGTGAAGAAGGCCCAAAATAGGATGGTGGGCCTATGAGAAAAGGGAGAAAATAGCTACAAGTGGGGTAGTGGAAGTAGAATCGCCAAGGCTTATCACGGTTCTTTTCAGAAAATGAGTTGGGTGAAGAAGGGAGGAGCCAGTGGACTGGCTTGTGTTTGGGGAAGAATGGTTAAGCTGCAAACGGGAGATGTATTCCTTTTGGGAAATACTCCTTTTCAGCACTCATTGAATCTTCTGGAACCAGTTAATGAGTACTGAGTACCACTGCAATCTTCAGGGAAGCCACTAAATGTTTTTTAAATTTTTCACTGGCATTTTATTTTTCCAAATACATGTAAAGATAGTTTTCAACATTCATTTTTTAAGACTTTTGTGTTCCAAAATTTCTCCCTTCTTATTTCCCCCAAGAAAGCAAGTAATCTGATGTAGGTTAAATATGTGCACTTCTTTTAAACATATTTCCGTATGTGTTGTGTTGTACATGAAAAAAGGGAGGAAAAGGGAAAAATTGACAAAGAAAAATAGAAAAAAGGTGAAAACCTTATGCTTCAATCCATATTCATTCTCCATAGTTCTTTCTTTAGATACAGATGACATTTTTCCCACCCATGTCTGTTGGAACTGGAAAGCACTAAAATTAAGGGAGATTTGGGAAAGGTAGAACTGGGACTTGCGAGGAGACAAAAGGCAGAATTAAGCCATGGTGGGGGTTCAGTCTCTGAAAATGCCTAGAGTCAGAAAATGGAGAATTTTGGTTGAGGAACAGTAAGAAAACCAGTGTTACAGGATTGTCGAGTTACACAGGAGGGTGTGAGGTCTAAGAAGTCTAGAACAATAGGCAGGAGGATTGGCTTTGAAAGGCACTGAATACCAAACAGTATTTTATCTCTCATGTTGGAGGTTATAGGGGCCACTGGAGTATATTGAGTAGGAATTGGGATTTAGGAAGATCACTTTGATATCTGAGGCTACTCAGCTGGACAGGAGTGGGAAGAGACTTGAGGCAAGCAGACCCACTAGCAGGACCAGGAGTCCAGACATGGTGATGAGGAAAGGTGATGAGAATCTGTATTGGAAGAATAAGAGGGATGGCAGTGTCTCAGAAAGGAAGATGTGTTTGAAGGTAAAATTGACAGGCCTTGCAAGCAATTGCAAGATATGGATAGAGAGTAAGGAACTAGAGATGATCCCTGGGTTGCAAGCCTGAGAGACTGGGAGGGTTAGAAGAGGTTTTGCATTCCTTGTGTACAGAGCTCTGGGCTAAGTGTGGGGCTTACAAAGAAAGAAGGGAGGCAGCCTCTAAAAAGGGACAGGTTTCAGCCACATTCTTCATTGGCATTTCCAGTGATAAAGCTGCCTTCATTTCTGACACAGAACCACGCTACAATTTCAGGCAGTGAATAAGAAGCCCATCTAGCCTGGGTACAAGTGGCAAGGTCAAAAAATGTTGATGTGTCCAGAACCTTTTCAGTTTTTTATTCTCCATTTTCATTCCTGTTTCTTCCTAGCCCAGAATAATTAATATAACTCCTTTCAGACACATATATTCCATATCTACCCTTATAAGGCTTAAGATATTTCATTTCTAAAATTGACTGTTTTCTTCCAAACAGCAATGAAAATTGACACAACTGATTACACTTAAATCACTTAATTTCAATGCATAAAATATCAAAGCAATTTATGTCCACATTGTTAATTCTGTTAATTCCTTTAAATTCCATGAATATTTATGAATTTTGACTTTTGTTATTCTATGATCATATCCTAAATTCCTTTTTTTTTTGCTTTTTTCCCCCCCTTTGAGTATTATTTCATAAAGACATTTCCATGTTTCTTTGTACTCATATTACAGTTGGTTTTTTGCATTAAATATATAAATTAATTTGGGAACATGTTTATTAGTTGGAATCATTCTTAAACATGTTCCATTGTATAGAAAAAGTTCCTTTCATTAATTATTTTATAATTGTTCTTATATTGAGCCTGTATTAAGTGGGCCAATTTCCAAATATGACTCTTTAAAAATTATATTTTCTTGATCTTTATTACTACTACTAGTAAATAAAAAGGCAGATAATTTTTGTGATTTAATCTTGTGTCCAGTGATTTTACTAACTCAATTTTCTGTCTTATTTATAGGGTCAACCAGGTGGCACAGAGGATAGAGCAGAAGTCAGGAGGACCTGAGTTCAAATGTGATCTCAGATACTTAACACTTCCTGGTTGTGTGACCCTGGGGCAAGTCACTTAACCCCACTTGCCTCAGCGCCCCACCCCCCCAAAAAATATTCCTTTTGAATTGTTTTGGATTTTGAAAGGTTTTTAGTCATCTGATACTGATGAGATATTCACATCTTCCTTTGAGAGTTTTATTAATGAGGACCTTTTTGTAGATTGACATTTGGTTGTCAGACCAACATTTTATAATATTTGTAAGTGTGGTACAGAATAGATAGGGTGATCCAAAAGACAGATGCAGGTGGTGAAAAATAATTTCCTTTCATACTTTTCCTGTTACCTGAGACTCTGGGGTACTAACTGACTTGGTCAGATTTTTTTTTAATGCTTTGTCATTTCTAAGTGGTTATACAAATATCTACATGACATCAATGTGATCATACAAGATGACTCTCTTGTTTTAAATTCTAGATCTCTGTTCCTGCTCCTCCAGCCTGGTTGTCACGCTCTGGCTGCTGCTGGCTAACCTGTTTCCTCTCCTGGCTGGATTCCTGCTGTGTGCTTTGCATTAGGGGTTCAAAAGATGGATCCCTGAGAATCTCTTTTATGTTGTTCCTCTTGGCCAGAGCATACAACCTAGGAACCAGCTTACGAAAAAAGTTGAAGACGCAGTTGTGACTTAAAAGGCTGAAGACGCAGTTGTGACTTAAGCTGGGAACCATTAATCACAGCCTGATCTTGAAACTCTCTCCATACAAAGAGCTTTGATTAACCAAGCTTTGAGAAGAAAAGTGATCTTATCAGTTGCCAAGTCCATTAGTGTTTTAGGACCAGTGATCATCCCTTGATGGTTTTCTTGAATTCTTTTCAAACTGTCCTTGGGGTGACTAAGGAATCATCAGACTAATTACATACCTCAGTGTTGTCAGAAATCATGGACAAGATCAGCTGCCAGCGCCGCAGTAGATTGGCTGCTCACCAGCAGGTCATTGCAGAATCCTAAATTCTATTGAATCCTGTGGAGTTTTTCAAAATTGTGAACTCTCATCTGACTTATGGATCTTTTGATTTTAATGCTGTTCATGGGACCCTCTTTACATCATTATACCGAAAGCTAGTTCAATGGCATTGCTTTATTTAAGCAATTTCATTCTGTAACTTAATCATGCCTTCCTTTTTCAAGCTAGTAGCTGAACTGAACTGTTCTAGTTCCCCTAATGATACATTCTGTTTAGGATTTTTTTTTTTTACTTCTTCCAGCAGTATCTTTTCTTATTAACCTTTGGAATCTATTGTTCAATCACAGCCTGTTTGTGTCTTTGATTAGGTCACAGTTTAATGACTTCTGGAAAAAAAAATTAGGAAAGAGTAACAATTATTCATTATCAGCTCTGAGAATGTGACTATGGGAGGGAAGACTGGCGGTTTTTCAGGCAGAAGGCGCCAGAGCTCTAGTCCCCACAGTCACAGAGGGCCCGTCGTGGCCCCAGCCAGGCTTCAGAGAGCCCCGGCCTGCGCAGGCGTGTCCCGCTTCTCACAGGGATAGATCCCCGGACAGGCATTTTGGGCTGTCTGACAGGTGTGGTAGGAAAAGCTATCGTCGGCCGTCCTTCCCCAGCGACACATCTCGGAGAAGTGAGCAGGCTTTCGTAGCATTTCTTCTAGCACTTTCTCACCCTCGGGCTTCAGGAGGCCCTCTCCCACCAGGGGCGCAGGTTCTGCTTCATAAGCCCAAGTCTTGGGCCCAGCACAAGCCAGCTTACCTCAGCCCCCACTGATTCTGGGCAATCCGTAGGCATGTTCTCCCTGGGCAGTGTGTGCATCTCCCTGACCGGCGGGAGGGAGATTATGGCCAAGTGTTAATAATACAGTGTATAAAGCTGGGGGGGAGAAGGGGGGCAAAGAAGAAATCCAGACAGACATGTTCATAAACCATAGTGTCCGTAGTCTCCAGCTTTAAATTTTAGCTGGGCAGGATATGTCCTTCCTTTGTACATTAAAGCCCAGAAATAACACCCACCTTAAAGAGTGAGCAATTTTTTTTATATCTCTATTGAAGGAAAAGCTAATTTGTATGCATGGGGCAGGAAGGGGAACATAGATCTCTGGACTGCAGGCCCTTTGCCATAAAATTTCCCTTATTTTCTGAAAGGCCGAAGCCCAAAATGGCTGGGGTGGTCACCTTTCAGTCCTTGCTGCTTCCAGAAAACTCCCAGTCTTTGGTGCTGAATTTCCCCAGCCTTGACCCAGGTGAGAAATGGAAATTAACCCTTCTTGCCAGAACACACTCCAACCTCCAACCCGTTCTTGTTGGGAGAGTCTAATGTAGACCACACTTGGCTAAACAGAACAGTACAAAGGTAATAGCGTTTAGGAAGCACACAAGCTTAGCTTTTAGTCTTCCCAATATGCGCATGCACTTCAGGGAGGTCAGGACACCAGGAAAGCTTACCTTATTTTTGAAAAGAAATTAATGGCTAATAATTGACCTAAAGTCAATTATCTACAGTGATTCGGGAATCACTTGAACTGGACGACACAATTTCGCCAAAATTTTGTAGTTAAAAGTAGACTAGATTCACAAGGGTAGATATTGTTATCTTCTGACTGTTGTACAGTAATAGACTTTGGGAGCATTGTTTCAAAGCATGGTGCTTTTATACTTGAAAGATATCTTGATTTATTTTTCTTAATATGATTATATTTGCACTAACTACTTTCTTGATATAATATATAGCTGACATTTTTACTTCTATGTATATTTATTACATTTGCAATCTGGTAACCCAGTGTTGTGTCTGCACAAATGTGAACCTTGATAAGTTTGGGGTTGAATATCTTGACTTCCATAAGTAATGAGCTGTATTGGTGTCTTCTCTGTCCGATGATAGCTTGAAAAGTGGTTTTTACTTTGCATTGTGTTCTGCTATTTGTACAAGATGTGTCAACTGTGTTTACAGGACTAACCAACCCTCTATAGCTTCTCCAGGGAGATTTTAAGAAGCATTTTTTGATCTGCTGGAGTGTAGCAATGGAATAAAGAGTGGTTTTAATTACCTGATATTTCAGTTCAGGATTTGTGAGAATGTTTTCCTTTAGGGACCAGAAATTCTGAATGCTAGAAAATTGTAAATGGCTCAGCTCCTATGGAAAACACATAACCCATGGAAGGCTATTTCATATTAGAAACAACAAAAAGTTACACTATGGAAATAGAAGGTAGGATGAGAAGACTGCTGCTATAAAGAAAAGGAGATGGAAATGGAGGAATAATAGTGGAGAGCTGCAAAGAATGAATTGAACAGCTTTCTGACTCAGGAAGGGAAATGTCCTTGTAAAACTGACTACCTCAGTTTTCCATGCAGTCATAGGTTCATTTTACTCATGTTAATTTCTAAATAATTTAAAGTATGATGTAAAAAAAAGTGTCTCAGGTTTTAAAGAACAGAATTCATAGGAAATAAAAGCCATTTCAGCAACAGACTTGAGTTGACTGTTTTGGAGAAAGGGACTTTAAAGGCCATCTCTAGTCCAACCTCCTTCCCAGTGCAGGAATCCCACTATAACACCCCTTTCAGGTGATCATCCCACTGCTGCTTGAATATATGTGAGAGAAAATTCACTACCTCAGAAGGCAACCCATTCCATTTTTTTTCATATGAGAGAAAATTTTAGTATAATTCCCCCTGCTTCCCACATAGAATTATTTCTTTGTCCTCTTCCCTACCACATACCTTTTAGTCACAAAACATTTTCATTCTTGGTTGGTCTTCTTTGTTTAAAGTTAAGACAAAGGAATTTCTGATCCTTTTCAAAATACTTTTAGAGAAAAACAAAATAAGGTTTACCAGGATATTTCACAATTGGAATCTTCAGTATTTGTGATCATTGAGAAAAAAATTAGCTGATCTTATGACCTCAAACAAGTCATCTATTCTTTTTAACCCAGTTTCCTCATATACCTTACAACTTTGAAGCATCCACAGAACAGAAATGGCTCTGATTCCCATTTCTGGAATATACCGTACTTGCATGCTGTGTTTGATAAAGCATGCTGTTGGTTTTATAGTACTATCCTTCAACCACGATGTTCTTAGAAGTGGAAGGGTTAGAAGGATGATTACTAGCAGCTGAGCAGGAATAGTATGCTTCCTGCAGTCCCATTGCTTGAAACGCACTAACCTTTAGTGCCAAGACCTTTCTGACAATGCAGAAAAATATCAGCATTTTAATGAAGTTCATTCTACAGACCAAGGATTGTTTTAAAAAGGGACAAACTTACCTTCAAAAAGGTTATCTACTTTTTTTGGTGTAAATTACATTTGGAATAAATTTTGACTTATATTTGCATATTTCAAACAAGATTGAAGATTTAAGGGCTAACTTTTTATTTATAGGGGACTGTAAATTTAAGATATTCTTGGGTAAAGTGTATGTGTAACATTGACAAAATAAAAACAAATTAGAAAGTAACTTGCATCTTGTATTTCCTAAGCAACATCATTTGTTTTAAAATTTGGATAAGGAATACAAATGCAAGAAATGCATTTGTGGGAAGAACTGGTAGTTTACTTTTTGTTCTGGAGCACAATTCAATATTGTATTTTTTTAATTTTCAATAATATTTTTTCCAAATGTAAAGATAATTTCCAACATTCATTTTTATAAGAAGACTGTTCCAAATTTTTCTCCCTTCCTCCCTTATCTCCTCCACCCCCCAAATAGCAAGTAATCTGACATAGATTAAATAGGTACAATTCTTTTAAACATATTTCCATATTTGTCATCAACATATTTTAAGCCTAATTGGGAGTCCAGTTCTCTAGCCCAGAACACAAAGAATTTTGTATAGAACTATAGAATTTCATCAGATAAGCTACCCTCAAACAAACAGGAGAGGGAGCAAGCAAAAGGAAACAGGAGTCAAGTAATACTGGCTAAAATATTCCAGACCCATGTCACAACCCAGTTGGGTATGATAATGAACAGTCAAAAACCAGCAGCAGAGTCCAAGTCACTGACTCTTTACCGTATGGTATAAGACTGTTAATAGAACTACTCTTCTTGTGACATAAAACATCATCTATAACTGGTTGGCACTGGCACTGGGGAATGATTTTTTTTTTCTCTTTTTGCAAGAGTATAAAAAAGGGAATCTAGGACACTTCCCTATTTCTTGGGTAACTCTTCCTCATCAGAGAGGAGGAAATGGAACCAGAAGTACTTAGACTTTACAAGGACATTTTCTGATGTGGTTGATGAAATTTACAGGAATTCAAAATGCCCTTTGATCTGAAAGTCTGTTGTACCTCAGGTATTTTATTTATAATTTTTTATGTTAACAAAAACAGTTGATAATACAATTTAAGGAATCTAATAGATAATAGGCAACAATACAGCAAAGTTAAAAATAAAGATATTTTGTTGTACAGATGTGTTCATACTGCCCTTTAGATGTTTATAGATTATTTGACCTTTAAATTGTCTGTTCTTATGTAATTTGATTTTCCTGTCAATAAAATTTAAGAAAGGCTTCTAGTATTTCCAAGAAGATAAGATATATTTGGGATGTAAAATGTTGCCAGAATTCCATATATTGCTGAATCATTGGTATTCTGAACACTTTCTTTTTTATTCTCTTGTCAGACAGACTAGGAAGAATTTCACAGCTATGAAAAGCAATGTGATGACACCCTATTTTAAAGATGAGCATATTGGGCTTTGCTTTATAATATTTATTAATATCTAAACTGGTTCTAAGATACTGCTGTTCCAATAATTGACTTCTTAATTCAATTATTCTCAGTGGAAACTTAATTACCTTGAGATATCACCATTGCATCTGATAAAATGAACTTTCTTGCCTACCAATTTTGTTGAAATGGAATTACTTTTATGAGTAAAATATCCCTACTTCTGTCTTGGACCACTGACACCAGCATCTTAATGGTTTAGTTCTTTAATATTCAAAGACTAACTAGTAGACTTGAATAAAAGATGAATCCAAATGTTCTCATCCAGGAGATATGAATATCTTCCATTTTGCTATCTATTTACATAGAGCTTTATGGTTTATAGGTATTTTTGTAACTTTGAAAATACTCATTGACTCTTCAGCACCATCAGGGAAGAATGGTTCCTTGCATGTAATGATTTTGGACAAGTAGTTTCTCTTCTCAGCCTCAACTTCTTTTTTAAAGTAAGGTTGGACTTAATGACTTTTAGGGGCGCCCTTTTAACCCTAAATCTAGGATCTTATGATCCTTCTTTGTAAGGACAAACCAGATAAGTATAAATACTACTACCATTGCAGGTTAATTATAGATTCTGCACTAAACAGATATAGAAGTTCTTCCAAACTAAGTCAACATTTATTTACCTTTCAGGAAGGAGAGAGGAAAATGTATTTCGACAATTAAAAAATGAAAGAACTCAAAGAGAACCCTATACCTCCCTACCATGAGGGTTCTTTGTACAGAAAGAGACTACAAGGTACTGGAGGTGATGAGCACTGAATATCAAAAAAATTGAAATTAAACTGTCTTAAAGCAGAAAAAAAAAAAAAAACCAGTGATCACTATTCAGAGTTATTTCAGATTAGCTGTCTATATGTTATGGGTTCTTTGGTTACAATGAGCTAAAGAGATGATGCATGTTCAACCTGATCTGTTGTTTGAAAAGCTAAAGTATCTAATTTTGGGATTAGTGAATTTGGTTTCTCCATCAGGTAAAGAACAAATACAGAGGTAAGAAAGTATTTCTATAATAAATGTAGTATATGATTCTATTAGCCCTTTAAACAATTTTGAAAGATTTAGGGCAAACTGGCCATTGACTAGGAAAAGATTTGTTACACTTTGAAAAATCTTTCAAAAGTTAAGCCTATTAGAACTTGGAGAAAATTTGAAATTAAAGGGAGATCAAAGCAGGGAGCCAACCCTGAGAGGAAGAATGGGATCTCTATCACTACCATTTGCTCCCCCCATCTTGAGGCAGAGATACTTGGCTAATAAAGGAAACCATATTTAGTAAGGGGAATTCAGAGAGCTGATGGCAGGAGGGAGGCTTCAAGGACCGTATTAGAGAAGATGACTACTATAAATTTAAAAGAGAAATAGTCCTGGCAGTGAGAATTGAGCTGTGCAAAACAGGAATCTGAGATGCCCAGCAAAGATGCTACACCAATGAGAAATTTAAGGATATGAGGTTCTTAAGGTATTAGAGGCATAAATTATCTCAGTCATATATATTCCTGACATTTGTGCCCCATTGCTCACTACTATATCCACAGATGCTATGCATTTGTGAGAAATGTTGCACCATGTTTATAAGGAGAATGTTTTATAGCTATATTTATTACTGCGCCATTTCAACAAATGCCTTTGCTACTTGTCTCTACTGACTGACTATAACTTGTCTCTATTGACTGACTATAAAAGATAAGTTCAGTAGTAGGGGTTCATGGATTGTAGTTTCAGGAGTATGGACTATAGGGAAACCCTAAAAACCTGTGAGAGAAGGAACTCCATTGGCTGTCCAAATTGTAAATCTATGACTACCAATTGAGAAGATGCTATGCTTTTATAAATGAAAAGTAAACAACATTAAAGATGAGCATTATTCCTCAGAGAAATTTAGTTAAAGCAAAAAACAATTTTCACAAAGAAGATGAAAGATTCCAGAAGCTAAGAAACAAACTTTATTTGCCAAATATGTTCTTTTTAAAAATATTTTTTATTTTTTTCCAATTACACATAAAAGCAATTTTTAACATTCATATTTTTTTAATTCCAAATTTTCTTTTCTCCCCTCCCTGCTCTCTAAGGCGGCAAGCAATTTTATATAGGTTGTTACACATGTGCAATCCTGCAAAACATTTCCCATTTAAATCATTTTGTGAAAGAAAAATGAGCAAAAACAAAACAAGTGAAAAATAGTATACTTCAATCTACATTCAAACTCCATCAATTCTTTTTCTGGAGGTGGAGATCATTTTTCATAAGTCCTTTAGAATTGTCTTGAATCATTGTATTTCTGAGAATAATAGCTAAGTCATTCACAGTTGATCACCATTATAATATTCTTATTACCATATATAATATTCCTCCTGGTTCTGTCTATTTCATTATGTATCAATTTCATGTAAGTCTTTTTCAGGTGCTAGGATCTGTCAAACTAGTCAAGTTTTAATTTGCATTTCTTTAGTCAATATTGTGGAACATTTTCCCATATGACTATAGTTAGCTTTTATGTCATCTGAAAATGCCTATTCATATCCTTTGGGTGCAAAATTTCTTTTGATTAATATAATCAAAATTAACCATTTTATATCTCATAGTGCTCTGTCTCTTTCTTGTCTTCCATATTTACTTCCATAATCCATAGGTAAACTATTATATGCTCTTCTAATTTACTTATGGCATCACCCTTTATGTCTAAATCATGCGTCCATTTTGATGTTATCTGGGTATATATGTAAGATGTTAGTTTATACCTAGTTTATGTCAAATTGTTTTCCAGTTTTCCCAGAAATTTGAGTCAGATAGTGGTTTCTTGACTCCAAAACTTGGAATTTGGGGGTTTGTAAGACAGTAGATTACTTTATTTACTCCAACATATTTTGTACCTAATCTGTTCCACTGATCAACCACTCTGTTTCTTAGCCAGTACCAGATTGTTTTGATTACTATTTTATAAAACAGTTTGAGATCTCATATGGCTAGACTAAGCCACCTTCCTTCATATTTTTCCCCATTATTTTCCTTGATGTTTTTGACCTTCTGTTCTATATCAATTTTTTATTTTTTCTACCTCCATAAAATAATTTTTGGTAGTAGGATTGTAAGTTAATTTAGCTGGAATTGTCATTTTTATTATATTAATTAGACTATCCATGAACAATTAACATTTTTCAAGGCATCTTAATTCATCAGAGCAAATGGCAAATCCCCTCCTTCCAGGTGAGAGGCTTCTGTCCTGTACTGCTAGAAAGAAATCAACACTGCCTCCAATAGTTCTAAAGAACTAATGATGAAAAATGCTTTCTTCTTCCTGAGAAATGATGAACTCTGAATACAGACTAAAGAATAATTTTTGTTTTCACTTTTTGAATTTTTCTTACTTTTTTTGGCAAGATGGTTAAAAATGTAAATAAATTTTACAAGATTTCATATGTATAATTTTTTTCTATTACAACATAATTTATTCTGATTTTTTCCCAACCATTGGGGACATAATTGGTTTCTTTTTTTAATTTACAATTGGTTTTCTGATGAATGTTTTTGTACAGGTGGTTTTTTTTATTATTAAAGCTTTTTATTTACAAAACATATGTATGGGTAATTTTTCAACATTGACCCTTATAAAACTTTCTATTCCAAATTTTTTCTTTCTTTCCCCCAGCCCATCCCCTAGATAGCAGGTAATCTAATACATGTTAAATATGTTAAAACATATATTAAATCCAATATATAATACATATTTAAACAGTTATCTTGATGCATAAGAAAAATCGGACCAAGAAGGAAAAAAACCTAAGAAAGAAAACAAAATGCAAGCAAACAACAGAAAGTGAAAATGTTATGTTGTGGTCGTCTACACTCAGTTCTTATGGTCCTCTCTCTTCATCACTAAAACAATTGGAACTGGTTTGAATCATATCTCATTGTTGAAGAGAGCTTTGTCCTGGATGGGCTTTAAAAAAAAATTTTCCCTAGTTACATGTAAAACTATTTTTTGTTTTATACACACACACACACACACACATTCACTTTTTACATTTTTCATATGAATTATGTTGGGAGAGAAAAATCAGAACTAAAAGGAAAAACCATAAGAAAAAAAAAAAAAACAAGAAAAAAGTGAACATAGCATGTGTTGATTTACATTCAGTTTTCATAGTTCTCTCTCTGGATAATGTTTTTCGTCCAAACTTTATTGGGATTGCTTTGGATCACTGAATTACTGAGAAGAATCAAGACTGTCATAGTTGATCATCATACAATCTTGCTGTTGCTGTGTACAATGTTTTCCTGGTTCTGCTTGTTTCACTCAGCATTAAGTTTATCACATATATAATTGATATCATATTGCTTGCCTTCTTGATGGTTGAGGGTGGGAGTGACAGGAGGGAGATACTTTAGAACTCAACATTTTTTAAAAAAAAAAATAAATGTTTTATTTAACATATATAGGACTGCTTGCCATCTTTGGGGGGGGGGTGGAGGGAGGGAGGGGAAAAAACGAAACATAAGCGATTGCAAGGGATAATGTTGTATAAAAATTATCCTGGCATGGATTCTGTCAATACAAAGTTATTATTAAATAAAATAAAATTAAAAAAAATGTTTAAAATGATCAATTTATTAAAGAGAAAAAATGCTGCTTCCATTATTGACCTCATGGGCTTTCTTCTTGTCTCATTTTCAAGTCATGTCCAACTTTTCATGACCCGATTTGGGATTATCTTGGCAAAAATTCTGGGTCTGTCATTTCCCCAGTTCATTTTATAGATGGGGAAACTGAGACAAATGGTTAAGTGACTTTTTCCTAAGATCACACAGGCTACTTTATTAAGTGACTTATTCCCAAGATCATACAAGCTACTAAGTGTCTGATGCTAGATTTGAACCCAGGATGAATTTTCCTGACTCCAGACCTGGCACTCTATTTTAGGGCTGCCTCCCTTGCCCAGGATCCTTTCTACCTCCCCATAATAAAGTAGGAAATCTTTTTGTTTAAGGGGAATCCATGTAGAGGGGCCTTAATTGCCCAATTAGCAACCAGGTGGGAATGGTCTTATCACCTGGTCACCAGTGATTGTTCCAGGGCCACCTGCCTTATTGTACCCCTTCTTCTTGAAGTTGTATTCTAAATAGGTTTTAAAATCTGTCCCCCTGCCCTGGAGCTGAAGTTTTATGGTTATTGCTTTGTTGTTTTGGACCATGCTTGGCCTTTTCATTTTCCTTTTGAAGGGCAAAATTGTTCCCTCATCCCCTATCTCAAGAATGACATTATGTGGCAATTTATTTAGTGGCCTTGGTTATGAGGTAATATTCTGCTATGATACAAGGTACTCAGGTTTCCTATGCATTGAGCTAGCAGTGGGTGGAGAGTGTAATGTTCATCTGTGTCAGAGTTCATAATTTCCCCAAGATGTTGGCCATTCTCACTATGAGTAACTCAGAGTAAGGAGGACACATGTAATATTGGAGAGCGGGTATAGGAATAAATGCCACATTTAAAAAAAAAATTCTTCTCAGTCTAAGATTATGTTAAACATTTTAACACATGCATAGATTTCCTTTGTACATTCCAATTTGTCATTTTTAGTCTTCTTTTCAATATGATTTAAAAACAGCATTAAATGGTGATAACTGGGAGGTGCAGTACATAGAGCACTGCCTCTAGAGTTAGGAAGATCTGAATTCAGCGCTGATCTCTAATACATATCAGCTATGTGACCCTGGGCAAGTCCTGTTTCCTCATCTGTAAAAATCCATAAATGGGAATAATGATAGCATCCAGTGCCCAGGATTGTTGTAAGGATAAAAATGAGATTAATTGTAAAGTGAGCCTTATATTAATGCTAGCTATTATTGTTATTGAGCAACTAGGTGATTCAATGGTTAGAACATTCCAGGTTTGGAGTCAGGAAGACTTTCCCTGAGTTGACCCTAACTGTGTGAAGTTAACTTCACTTAACCCTTTCTGCCTCAGTTTCCTTATCTGTAAAAGGAGATGGAGAAGGAAATGGCAAGTGGATCAACAGACTAGCTGTGAGACCTCCAATGCAACTGCAGAAGGCAAATAGCTATTGTATCATAGCATAATATGTGACTTGGCCAGGCCCTCTCAGAGTAAGGGGGATGCCTGCAATACCACCGGCACCAGTGAGAAGTCCTTGTCACCTTGTAGAGGAAGCTCTGAACCTGTCCCTTCCCTGTCCCTTAAGAGCAAATCTCAACCTTAAAAATGAGGAAAAAGAGCTCTGACCATAGATAGCTATTATTAAAATTAGAAAGAACAGACCTCAAGCCCTGAGGATACTAAAGGCAAAATGCCTCCAGATAAAAGCCTCAAAGGGATATATAAATTGGTCTCCAAACTCAAAAGATTCTCTTGAAAGAATTAAAAAAGAATCTTAAAAGAGAGAAGAAAAAACAGGAAAGGAAATGAAAGCTTTAAAGGAGAGTCTAATAAAGGAAGTGCAGAAATTGAAGAAAACAACTCCTTAAAAAATACATTTGGTGAAATAGAAAAAACATATACTGAAGAAAACAACTTCTTAAAAATAAAGTTAGCAAAATGGAAAAAGAAAACAACCTTAAAAATAGAATTGGTGAAATGAAAAAAAAAAAAAAATCCACCTTGAAAACAGGAGGACTTGAGTTCAAATTTGGTTACAGACACTTAACACTCCAAGTGACCATGGGCAAGTCACTTAACCCTAATTTTCTCAGCAAAAAAAAAAAAAAAAAGAACCCAATGAGCAAAACAACTCATTTAAAAGTTCAATTGCCTAAATGGAGGTGAAAAAGCTAACTGAAGAAAATAATTCACTAAAAATTAGAATTTGACAAATTGAAGTGAAACTCAATGAGACATCAAAAATTAGTCAAACAAAACCAAAAAAAAAAAAAAAATTAAATAACAGAAGAAAATGTAAAATACCTCATTGGAAAAACAATTGATCTGGAAAATAGATCCAGGAGAAGAAATCTAAGAATTATTAGACTACCTGAAAACCGCAATGAAAGAGCCTGGACATCATCTTTCAAGAAATCAAAGAAAACTTCCCTGTTATCCTAGAAAAGGTAAAGTAGCCATTCAAAGAATCCACTGAGTCCCAGAAAGAGACCCCAAAATGAAAACTCCAAGAAATATTGTAGCTAAATTCCAGATCAAGAAGAAAATACTGCAAGTATACAGAAAGAAACTATTCAAATATAGAAGAGCCACAATCAGGATTACCCAGGACCTAGCAGCTTCCACTTTAAAGGATTAAAGGACCTGCAACATGATATGCTATTCTGGAGGGCAAAGGAGCTTGGATTGCAGCCAAGAATCAATTGCCCAGCAAAATCATCTTTCAGGACATTCAATGAAATAGGGGATTTTCAATTATTTTTGATGGAAAGACAAGAGCTGAACAGAAAATTGGCTCTTCAAATACAGAACTCGAGAAGCACAAGAAGGCAAAGAGAGAAGAAAAAAAATTGTTTTTTAAAGGTTAAAATGTTTACATTCCTACATGGGAAGATGATATATGTAATTCTTGAGAACTGCATCTTTGTTAGGGATATACTTAGAGGGTACAAATTGACTTTAATGTGACAATATAAAAAGAAATTAGGGGTGAAGAAGAGGAAAGGGGAGGTAAATTACATCATATGAAAAGGCACAAAGACCTGTTATAATTGAGAAAAAGAAGGGAAGAGGATGCGCATTGTCTAAACCTTAATCTAATCAGATTTTCTCAAAGAGAGAATTATCATACATATTTAGTTTGATATAGAAACTTGTCTCACCCAGTAGGGAAGAAGTAGGAGGGGAAAGGAGAAAATAAAGGAGAAGGTTAATAGAAGGGCAGAAGTAGATGAGGAAAAGATTAAGAAAGGGGGAGGCTGAAAAAAGGGAGGGCAGATTGAGGAAGGTGATGGTCAGAAGCAAAAAACTGGTGAGGAGGGAAAGGGGAAAAGGAAAGAAAAGTGTAACTTGGAAAAAAATAGGATGGCAGGAAATACAGAATTATTCATTTTACTTGTGAATGTGAAAGGATGAACTCTTCCATTAAATGGAAGTGGATAGCAGATTGGATTAAAAGTCAGAATCCAATATGCTGTTAACAAGAAACATATTTGAAGCAGAGAGATACATACAGAGTAAAAGTCAAAGGTTGGAGGCAGAATCTATTATGCTTCAATTGAAGTAAAAAAAAGCAGGGGTAGCCATCTTCATTCTCAGATCAAGCAAAAGCAAAAATAGATCTAAAAGAGAAGGAAGGAAACTACATCTTGATAAAGGATACCATAGATAATGGAGTAATATCAATATTACTCCAAGTATAGCATAGCATCCATATTCCTAGAGAAGTTAAGAGAGTTGCAAGAAGAGACAATAAAACTATATCAGTGGGAGATCCCAAGTTTCCTCTATCAGAACTAGATAAATTGAACCATAAAATAAACAAAAAGTTAAAGTAGGTGAATAGAATTTTAGAAAAGTTAGGTATGATACAGCAGTGTTTCTACTGGGCTTATATCCCAAAGAGATGTTAAAGGAGGGAAAGGGAGCCACATGTGCAAAAATGTTTGTGGCAGCCCTGTTTGTAGTGGCTAGAAACTGGAAACTGAATGGATGCCTATTAGTTGGAGAATGGCTGAATAAGTTATTGTATATGAATGTTATGGAATATTATTGTTCTGTAAGAAACGATCAGCAGGGTGATTTTAGAGAAGCCTGGAGAGACTTACATGAACTGATGCTGAGTGAAATGAGCAGGACCAAGAGAACATTGTACACATAACAAAATTATGTGATGATCAACTGTAATGGACTTGGATTTTTTCAACAATGAGATGATTTAAGGCAATTCCAATGGGCTTGTGATGAAAAGAGCCATCTGCATCCAGAGAGAACTATGGAGACTGAATGTGGATCAAAGTATAGTATTTTCACCTTTTTGTTGTTTGTTTGCTTGTTTTTTTTTCCCTTTCTTGTGCTTTCCCCCCCTTTTAATCCGATTGTTTTTGTGCAGCATGATGAATATGAAAATATGTTTAGAATAATTGCACATGTTTAACCTATATCAGATTGTTTGCTGTCTTAGGGAGGGGGAAAAGGGAAGGAAGGGAGAAAAATTTGGAACATAAGATTTTGCACATATATTCAGAAAAATAAAATTCTATTAAAAAATAAATAAAATATAAGTTCCATGAGAGATCAGGGACTATCTATCCCAGTGCCTAGCATAAAGTAAGCATTTAAATACTACCTGAATTACTTGGTTAGTTTAGATAAAGCTCCTTTTTTCCAGGAGATTATATTCTTACATGCTTTCTCTCAACTGAGGAGATAGGTATTTTCTAGAGTTACCTTAACAGTCAGATATTGTCAGGCCTTATCTCCCTTTATTAGTGATTAGGATGGTTCTTTTGCATGAATCAGCAAATCATTTATGGTGTGGATGATTCTGCAGGCAAGTGATGAAATCTTTCGGTGGCTTTCCCTCACAACATATTTGATAGATGCAGACAAATATTGGAAACCTAGAAAAGAGAGATCACAGTTGAAGAAATAACCCCAGCAGGAAGCACAACCAGGAACTCTGGAAACCTACCAGTTATGGTTATCTAAAATTAAGAAAGCAGGGTAGGTAGGTGGTACAGCAAATCCAGTGCGGGCCCTGAGTTAAAATCCAGTCACAGGCACTTACTGTGTGACTTGGGCAAATAACTTAACTCTGGTGCCTCCAAAAATAAAAATAAATAAAAGAAAATATTTGTCAAGGAAGAAGCCTGTAAGTTGCAAACACTAAAGAATCATGAAACATTCCTTTCTACATCCCATACTCTGATTTGGGGGTAGGTTTTTGCACATTCAAAATTATATCTACATTTATGCACATATTTGTTGTTCCAACACAGGTAAACAAGTAGATGCAACATTCTTAGTGGTTACTGAAATCTCACAATATCTTGGGTCTTTCCAATAAGATTCTATTCTATTCATATACAGTATGTTATGGTCATATTAAACTGTGTGATATTTTTCAAATATATTCCTGGCTTTCCTGGCTTTGCAGGTACCTTTATTCAATTCTTATCCTCCCTTTACTAAACTAATATAGTCTCTCCCTCTCTTCCCTGTGGAAACTCAAGATAGGACAAATGCTGCTTCTTCCATGAAGTTTTCCTTGGTTATTTCTCTCCTTGTATGCTATTTGACATAGTTTGAATTACTCATAATTAAAATATGAAGGCTTCTACCTGGGACTGCCTTCATTTATCTTTGGCTCCCTAAGGGTTCCCTAAATAAAATATTTTTATTTCCTTTGTATTGATTAAATCAGTGATTAGTACATAGGCAAGTACTTTATACATATTTGCTACATAAAGGGATGGATGTGAACTTTCTCACAAGTTTTGCTGCTTTGAAAAGAAATTGATATTCTGATGGATGTGGCTCTCCTTCAAACCACACTTAATTGTTCAGTGAGGAAGAAAGCCATCTACACCTAGAGAGAGGACTGTGGGAATTCAGTGTGGATGATAGCATAGCATTTTCACTCTTTTTGCTGCTGTTTGCTAGCATTTTATTTTGCTTTTTTTTTTTTTTTGTTACTGGTTTCATTTGATTTTTCTTGTACAGCATGATAATTGTGTAAATGTGTATGCATATATTGGATATAACATATTTACAATATTTAACATATTAATGGACTTACTTGCCATCTAGAGGAGGGCATGGGGGAAAGGGGGGAGAAATTGGAACACAAGATTTTGTAAGGGGTAATGTTGAAGAATTGTCTACACATGTGTTTCGAAAAATAAAAAAGCTTTAATTAAAAAAATTAAAGAAAAAAGAAAAGAAATTGATAGGGGCAGCTGGATGATGCTAGTGGGTAGAGAGAACATAAATCAGGAGGACTTGAATTCAAAATGGGACCTCAGACACAACTAGCTGTCTTACATGGGCAAATCACTTAACTTGATTGTCTCAAAAAAGAAAAGAAATTGATAAGAAGTTGGTAAGACATGGGTTCTGGCATCAGGTACCTGGAGAACATGAACAGAGAACAAGTAGTTCAATTTTGCCTCTATCAAATTTTGTGAAACATACCAACAATCTATTACAAGAATTAGAGAAATTTGCACTGTGTTGCAAGAGATTTTTGTGGAAACTCAACCAAGTTTGTCATTGTCAGGAATACTAAACAAAGTTTAACCATTTTATTTCTAGCAGATATGCATAATAAGCAGGGGAGGGGCAGAATTTAGAGCAAAATAGGATGTACCTAATAGCTATATTATTTGTCTGTGATCACAGATTAATTTGTATGGCAAACAGGAGCATCAGGGTTTCATGAGGAGTCTTGTCTCCATAGTCTCAAAAAGATATTTAACTTTTGGGGGATATAATCTCCCCACAACATTTGAGAAGCACAAAATGATAATTGGAGATTTGACAGAACTTAAAAGGAATGACAGTTGTCTGTGGTCAGGGACTTGATAGTTAGTTGGACAGACACTCCTACAATGAGGCCTTCTATAGAATTTTGTTGGCTATGGGCTTAAGTAAAGCTATCTAGACATTAAATGGATTAAAAGAGCTTTAGCTTCTCTTTACAAGGGCAGAGTTTACTACCTACTGAACCTCAGCAGATGATATCAAAAAAATGGCAGAAGGTTCAAAGACGTAGTAGCAGAAAGAATAGTAATGGCTAGGAGACACAGTGGATAAAGTGCTGGATCTGAAGTTAGGAAGGCATGAGTCCAAGTCCAAACTCAAAAACTTACTAGCTGTGTGACCCTGGGCAAGTCATATGCCTGGTCACCTCAGTTTCCTCATCTGTAAAGTGAGCTGGAGAAGGAAATGTCAAACCATTTTAGTATCTTTTTCAAGAAAGCCCTGAATATGATTCACAAAGAGTTAGATACTACTTATAGAAATCTATTCGTTTTACTGGAAGGTTTAAATATTAGTATTTTATTGACCGCAAAATAGAAAATTTTGATTATATCAAATTGAAAAGTTTTTATACAAACAAAACAAATGCAGACAAGATTAGAAGGGAAACAATAAACTGGGAAAACATTTTTACAAACAAAGGTTCTGATAAAGGCCTCATTTCCAAAATATAGAGAGAATTGACTCTAATTTATAAGAAATCAAACCATTCTCCAATTGATAAATGGTCAAAGGATATGAACAGACAATTCTCAGATGAAGAAATTGAAACTATTTATAGACATATGAAAATATGCTCCAAATCATTATTAATCAGAGAAATGCAAATTAAGACAACTCTGAGATTGGTTAGAGTGACAGGGAAAGATAATGTGGAATGCTAGAGGGGATGTGGGAAAACAGGGACACTGATACATTGTTGGTGGAATTGTGAACACATCCAGCCATTCTGGAGAGCAATTTGGAACTATGCTCAAAAAGTTATCAAACTGTGCATACCCTTTGATCCAGCAGTGTTTCTACTGGGCTTATGCCCCAAAGAGATACTAAAGAAGGGAAAGGGACCTGTATGTGCCAAAATGTTTGTGGCAGCTCTGTTTGTAGTGGCAAGAATCTGGAAAATGAATGGATGCCCATCAATTGGAGAATGGTTGAGTAAATTGTGGTATACGAACATTATGGAATATTATTGTTCTGTAAGGAATGACCAGCAGGATGAATACAGAGAGGACTGGCGAGACTTACATGAACTGATGCTGAGTGAAATGAGCAGAACCAGGAGATCATTATACACTCCGACAACGATATTGTATGAGGATGTATTCTGATGGAAGTGGATTTCTTTGACAAAGAGACCTGAGTTTCAATTGATAAATAATGGACAGAAGTAGCTACACCCAAAGAAAGAACAGTGGGAGATGAATATAAACTGCTTGCATTTTTGTTTTTCTTCCCGGGTTATTTATACCTTCTGAATTCAAGTCTCCCTGTGCAACAAGAGAACTGTTCAGTTCTGTACACGTATATTGTATCCAGGATATACTGTAACCTATTCAACATGTAAAGGATTGCTTGCCATCTGGGGGAGGGGGTGGAGGGAGGGAGGGAGGGGAAAAATCAGAACAGAAGTGAATGCAAGGGATAATGTTGTAAAAAATTACCCTGGCATGAGTTCTGTCAATAAAAAGTTATTTAAAAAAATAAATGAATATTAGTATTTGAGACTAAAATTTAAATCCTTTGGAAATCCAATGAGAAGAAAGGACTTAATGGAAAAGACCCTGATGTTGAGAAAGATTGAAAGCAAAAGGAAAGGGAGAAGACAGTGGTTAAGATGGATAGGTAGTGTTATGGAAGCAATAAACTATGATCTAGGACAGATTTTGGAAGAGAATGTAGAGTGGAGGGCCTGGCTTGCTGTGATCTATTGGGATGTGCCTGAATGACTGAACAACAGCAATTGATAATATTTATAAAAGTGCTTTGCAAATCTGAACACATTATATAATTGTTAGCTATTACTTTTTTTTAACTTTAATTTATACCATGGTGCTAATTTTGTTTATCATTCTGATTCTGCTTTTATCAGTTTGAATTGGCTCATATAAGTCTTAGAATTTTAGAATTTTTTCACATTCATTTATTATTGTAAAATAATATTCCATTATATTCACATAACACAATTTTTACAAACATTTCCTAGTTAATGGATACATCAACACTTTGTTTCAGATCCTTGCTAACACACACATACTCTCTCTCTCTATGAAACATGAAACTTTTGTCTCACCTTCTTAAAGTACATGCCTAGCGCTGGAATTTCTGAATCAAAATATATAGATATTTTAGTCTCCTATCATTCTAAACTGTTTTCCATAATGGTTGGACCACTTCATATCTTCAACAACAGTGTTAGTGTGTCTATTAAATCACATAATATTGACATCTTTAATCATGAGTTCTAGAGTTTTTGATAGATATGATAGGAAATCTAAGAGTTGTTTTTCATTTTACATTCTTCTTTAGATCTGGAGCAATTTTTCTATTGATGATTTTCAGTTCATCAAAGTTGTTTGTCCATCAAAGTTTGTCCAGGGATGACTTTTCCAATTGATAGTACCTCTTTCTTTTCTTAAATGCATTGATTTTGTTTATATATAGGTTTGAGTAATCAAAATTGTTTTTTTGCTCTATATGATTCATCTAGGCTGGTCCTGCTGCCGCTTTCTTGGGGTATTGAAGGTTGTGTTGCACCAGGATCTCAGGGACTGCTTTGACTGGAGACCTGTAAGATTTCAGTGCTTCTAAAGGAGCCTGATGCAAGACCAAGCCTGAGAATTCCCTTCTTGATTTGAACTCAGAGTTACTGACCTCAATTTGGGGTCTAAGTGATGATTGCAGAATTGTTCAGATGGAGTTCCATTAGCCTGCTGATGGACTCAGCCACTATCAGCCAGCTGAAAAGCACTACCAATTAGGAAGTTCAGAAATACAGACTCTCCCCTTTGGTCTGGACTTCGTTCCTAGTTTCCACTGAAAGCTTAAGACTGGATTAGAAACTCAAAGTGACATTCCACTCAGCTCCCTGAATGTGAGACTCATGGCTGCTGTTTGAATTACTCTGTCCTTGGTACAAAACCTAGGGTCCTACCACTTCTTACCCTAAAATGCCCCTTTCTCCAGATCTCCATCTCTATCCTCCCTGGATCTTTGACCTAGAACTGGGTACTAAGTGACAAAGTCAACAGATCACAACTATTGCTTCTCCCTAAACAAATTTAGGCCCCTTTCTGCTAGATTTGCTCATCTTGCCCTGGTGCACAGCCTCTCACAGGACTGGAACGCTCCAAGTCACCCTTCCTAGCTAGACCCAGGTTTTGCAGACCTCTTTGTCTGACTTCCTATGCTGATCTGGGCTGTTAAAAAATGACTCACTGACTTACATGAACTGATGCTGAGTGAAATGAGCAGAACCAGGAGATCATTATTTACCTTAACAATGATACTGTTTGAGGATGTATTCTGATGGAAGTGGATCTCTTCGATAAAGAGAGCTTTAATTGATCAAAGATGGACAGAAGCAGCTACACCCAGAGAAAGAACACTGGGAAATGAATATAAACTGCTTGCATTTTTGTTTTTCTTCCCAGGTTATTTATACCTTCTGAATTCAAGTCTCCCTGTGCAACAAGAGAACTGTTCAGTTCTGCACACGTATATTGTATCTAGGCTATACTGCAACCCATTCAACATGTAAAGGACTGCTTGCCATCTGGGGGAAGGGGTGGAGGGAGGGAGGGGAAAAATCGGAACAGAAGTGAATGCAAGGGATAATGCTGTAAAAAATTACCCTGGCATGCGTTCTATCAATAAAAAGTTATAAAAAAAATGACTCACTGTGGTATTCTAGGATTTCTGGGTAAAGAGTCATTTTGGGATATCATCTAAGGTTTGTTTGGAGGAGTTATGTCCAGTATGGGTAAAAGCTTGCTGTAATTCTTTCTGCTACTTTGATATCTTGGCTCCATCTCTAGACTTCCAGATATTTTATATATTGTGTAGTTATTTTAAATGAGATTTCATTTCCTTTTGTTTTCTCTTGATTTTTTTTTTCATTGCTATATAGAAATTCTGTCTTTTGGGGGGCTTTATTTTACATCCTGATACTTAAGGAAAGCTATTAACTGATTTGATTAGTTTCTTTGCTGATTCTATAGTTTCCTAAATAAATCATTACTGTCTGTGTTTATGCTTTTAATATCTTTCTTTTATCTTATTTCTATAGTTAGAACTATGACAAATAGTGGGGAAAGGATTTAGTCACAGATGATGAAATTTGAACATAAAGTATTTAGCTATAAAGTCTTAGGCATGACAGGTGATCCTTTTATAAAGTGTGAATTTCTTTCTCTGGTGGACTTAAAGGGAGCAGAAACATACTGGACTGACAAAAATTGGCTAAGCCCTGGAGGTTTTAAGTTGCTAAGCCCCTCGAGAGTTCACAAATATGGTCTTCCTTTGCAAAAGAGAACCCTGCAGAAGAGAAGAATGAGACTTTTTTCCTCCTCTCATTAGTCCTAGTATCTAGCAGTGACTTGTCCAGAGGGAGCCAACCCATCTACCAATTCTAGACCTCATTACTTTGAGATAGTCCAAGGTACAGTTGAATAAATACAGAAGCACCCCAGACAAACACAAAGAAAAAAACTTCAAGGGGCAGGAGTGCTGGCAGTCAAGAAGAGAACCAGCTATGGATGTTAGGTAGCTATGGGCTGCATGGTAGAGAAAGGACTTTTAGGGCCTGTCATGACAGAGTTGGAAGTTGCTTTGGGATGTGATTCTCTATAAATATACCTTCTTACCATTGCATTTTAAGTTTATGCCCACTTTTTCCATAGGCACTGTGGATAGCCATAGAAAAGTGTGTCCTGAAGCTTTCTACAGGGGGAATGTTTTACAACTACCATTTTTAATATTATTGTTATTTTAGTTAATGGCTTTACTAGGTAGCAGTTTATGAAACTCTAGCATTTAACCTCCTTCTCCCTCTGGAATAGTCTCAGATACTGAATAACAGTAATTACCCTTTGGGGACCCAAATGACAAATTCAAGTGGGAAATAGCCCAGAAGAGATGCTATCTTAGTAAATTCCTTTCTTAAGGACTAATTGTATCTAGGGGGTGACTTTAAAGGATATTTCACCAGTGGGGACCTGTAAGCTCTTGATCTCCATGATTGCCTCTTCAGCTATAATTTGGAAAAGCCCTGCTGCCACAGCTGTCCCTCATGGACTCTGACTCTGATTCTACTTGCTAGCTCTAAAGCTGCTTTTCTAGCACTGTTGCTTTTTTTTTTTTTTTAAACCACAGTCCTGTAAAACTCTGCACCTTTCTTTTTGCCACTGCTACTTTGAATATTATTATTGGTTTAGATTTAGACTGCCTGAGCAGCAGACTTGGATTTGGTGCTTGGGTACTATTTTTACCATTCTTTATGCACTGTTGGGTTTGGTTTTTTCCCACCTGTCTCACATCTCTACCTAGATGGTGCTGAAAAGGGCCTCTCAGGCAACTGTAAGAACACTCTCTGGTCCCTCTCTTCACAAAGGATTCCAAGTCTCCACTCCTAGCTGGGAAGGATAAATCCCCTTTTCTTTTTTCTACACTTCAACGGAAAGGTGGCATGCTTCCCCATATGATCTACATTTCATTATGTGCTTTTTGGAAACCAGAAAGGGCAAAATACATTCATCTCTCTGTTGGCCTTTTTGATGCCCATTATGTCTCAATAGCAGCCAGTACACTGCCATGCAAATTATCTTAAAGCTTTGATTATCCTCAAGAAGGTACTAAACCACTGGTGATAAGGGGAGGCACCGAAATTGTTGGTCTCTGCTGTTATTCCTCCAATCATGAAAAACTCCTTGTTCTCAAACAGTGAAAAACAGAACCATCTGTGCAAAATATTCAAAGTGACTTTGTTTATAATAGCAAAAAACTAGAACCAAATCATATGTCCAACAACTGGAAAATAGTTAAATATATAGTGCTATGTTTATGTAATGGCAAAGTTTTACACCAAAAAAGAATAGCGGATACAAAGAACAGAGAAATATGGATATAGAATGTGATAAGGAATCAATAAAGAAGAATCATAAGATTGGCTCTAAAATATCTTTGAACAAAAATAAAAGTAACAAAATCTGAAGTACACAAACAAAAAAGATTAAGAGGGGACACAAATTAAGCTTTTAAAATTAAAATTGATACATATTTTCCATTTGATATATATCTTCCATTTGAAGAGTATCTTGCTTTATATATATATATATAATTTAATTGCCCATTTTGGCTATTATTTTTCTTTGTGATTAAGTTTATAATAAAAATGACTCCTAAAAGAAGGTTCCACTCCCTATTTATTAATTATAATCAATAACTTACTTATCATCCATGTTTTTCTTTTTCAGGATCTTGTAGACTTCTCTAACAGTTGCAGGCCCCTGAAGTTTTTGTCCATTGAGTATTTCTTGTTCTAACTCTTCAATGGGCTAGAAGAAATAGAATAAAAAGAGGGAAGTTGAATTAGATAATTCTAAGGTCTTATGATCCTATATATGATCAATGCTAAGAATGAATTCTCAGTTAATTTAGCATTAACTGAAAAGGTTTACTAAGTTTCAGAGCCATAATTAATAATCTTGGTTCCTTGGGAGCAACACCAGTGTCTTCAAATCTGCAATTCATGAAACAAATAATTAATTCAAACTCAGTTGACTTGGAGAAGAACTCCCAAGATATCAGATCTATGGGGAAAGAAATACTAAGGCAATGGCTCCATGGAGAAGAGATGCTGGGAGCCACTCTCTAACAGGGAGATCTTATGTCACTAGGAAAATGGCCCATAGAGGGGAGAAATTCTGGGATATCACAAAGTCACTACTTGGGAGACTTTTGTCAGGGAGGGGTAGGACATGACAGGAAGGGCTAGACAAGCTAACACATAACAAGCATGTGACAGCCTAGGTAGTGGAAGGAGCCTTCCCTCTCTCTTGAAACAGAAGACCCAATTTTGAATTGAGCTTCTAACACTTTCTAGCCATGTGACTATGGGTAAATCACTTTGAAGAGGGGACCCTGAAACTCTGAAAATCCTTAAAGGAGAAAATCTCCTTCAACTCTGCCTCAGTGAGGGACCCCACCCCAAGGACAAACAGTTTCATCCTTGTTATCTGGGTGGGGTCGGCTCACTCATTGAATTCTATTTAAATTCCAGCTCAAGTTGAAACCCAGTAAGGAGCCAACTTGGGACTCCACCCACAAGCCCCCTTTAGCTGAAGCTCCCATTATAAAAGAGCCAAACTAAAACCCTCTCTTTGCAGAGGTTCCAAACATGCCATGCTTGGGATACTAAGGGCCTCTGTCCACTGGAATACTCTTTCCAGTGTCATCCTCTTTTTACCCTCACCTAATTCCTAACCAGACTTTATGCCTTTCTGTCAGGATTTCTAACCTTACTTCCAATCCCTATAATAAACCTTTTACCAATCTATGTTTCCGGGTCTGTAAATTCTTTTACAGAGAGCCTCTGAACCTCCAGAAGGGAGTCCCTAAAACTCCCTACCCTTGCACAAAATCCCAAGGGAGTGCAGGGGAGCCAAACCCCCCCTCTATTTAGTTCCCTGAACCCCAAACCTACCACTAACCTCATCATTTAACTCCCTGATCACCAGAAACCATAATCTCATTTTGGTTCCCTAAATCTAAACCTCATCAACTTCATCTGTGTAAAGTGGGGATGCCAGTAATCTCTACCTTTTACCCATTAGAATTATTGTGAACAACAGGATTTGTAAATTTTTCTGAAATTAGAAACAATATATCATTACTGGTTCTAAGACTAAGAGGCTCTGGAGGATAGGGGCACAGACACAGGGAATATTAAATGAAAATATTCCTCCTTAGGAAGTTTTTCATTTGTTGCAAAAGCCAAGTGATGGCCAAAGCTGTGATGATCTTTTCTGCCTTCTTCAATAGCTGGCAAGAGATTTGAGGCAGGGCATGGGGGAGATCTCCCAGGGTGACATCAGGTGGGTTCTAGCTCAGCCAGAATTGGAAAGCACTCACTTTTGTCTGCCCCTCGAGGGGAGAAAGAATAGGAACTGATTCTAAGCTAGACTTTCCAGAGCAGGACCAAGAGGGCTAGAGATTAGCTTGGAAGTCAAGTACTAGCATGTTAACTCTCCAAGGGACCTTAGAAGTCACTGAAAAGTCCAAATTTTCAGAGTTCACAGAGCCAGGTTAACTGACTCCAAATTCACTGTTCTCCTGCACCATGTCACTCCCTGGGCAGGCAAAGGAAGAGGAAGGCCAAGATTCTAACCCAGCCCTGTCCAATCCTTTTATTTGTGCTAGATTTGGAATCAGAAGCGCTGGGTTCAAATCCCACTCCCCTTAATCATTAGCTGAGCAAATCACTTCAGCACCAATTTATGTTTCAGTTTCTTTCTTTGAAAAATGAGGTAAACTCCTCCCACTTATCAGAAATTTCTTGGTATGGGAAAAGCCTCACAGGTGTCCTCCCCATTCATTCTCACCTTTCCTGTTTGTGCAAAGGCTTCAGCTACTTTCCTACTTCGACCTCCATAACAGGTGGTTATGAGGTCAGCAATCCCACAGCTTTCCAGGAAGGTGGTGATCTGGGCAGGCTTCTTGCAGAAGATCTTAGCAAAATTAATCATTTCCAAGAATCCAAGGCGGATGACTGCTGCCTTAGTATTATCCCCATGGCCCAAGCCATCAATGAAGCCAGCTCCAAGTGCCACAATATTCTGGAGTGAAAGGTGTCAAGGAGAGGGATTTTTAAAACAAGACAGAATGGGAAATGGGAAGATAGGGAGAGATAAGAAGAGATACCAGCCCCTGAATTTCTCCAAACCCATCAGCTCTAGTGAGAAGGCCAGAAGTTAGAAAGGTCATGACTCATTGTCATATCAGATCAGTATCTCTCATCCTGCTCTTTCCACCTTTATACCTCCATTTCTGGAGGCTGGTCCACAAAGGGAGCTATGGGTGGTATTGGTAAGGGTCCTGACAGTGTGCCCATTGGCCATCATCCCTCAGCCTCCCCCACAACTCACTTTCAGTGCTCCACAGAGCTCCACAGCTTCATTGTCTTCTACTATCGTCATTCGGAAGTTGATTGTTTCAAATAATTCCTTAAAGATCTTTCCATGTTTTGGGTTTGTACATCCTAAGGAAAAGGATCAGACACAATATCCTATGCATTCGGTCTTCCTTTCAGATAAGTTATGGCAGGGAGGAATCAACAAGACTCTGATTCATCCTCTACTAAAGAGTATTTTTCTCATTTATAAAGGTATCGTAATATCTATGGTGCTAGTCTCATGCATGGAGTTTGTTGTGAGGATCAAGAGAAATGAAGGATGTGAAAACA
Organism: Antechinus flavipes; assembly: GCF_016432865.1. NCBI lineage: Eukaryota > Metazoa > Chordata > Mammalia > Dasyuromorphia > Dasyuridae > Antechinus > Antechinus flavipes. Next base: position 322,023,858 of record NC_067400.1, on the reverse strand, counting down.
CTTTGGAAATCTCATTGTGAGATATTATTTTGAGGGGGAGAGGGAACAGTTACTCTTCAGTAAAATGCCTGAACTGAACTTGCTAAACATGATAGACCATACTAAAACAATAACTACTACTCACATTTCCATGGCACTTTATTCTTTACAAAATACTTTCCTATACTCTTTCTTTATCCAGGTTTCTTTGTTCTCTCTTACTAAGGTCAGCCTTTATTTGTTAGAGTTGTCTCTTGGGTCAAATGATTCATTTATGAAGTCTGAAGTTGCATGGTGGGAGCGCCTTTGTTTGGGGGCAAGTATAAGTAGTTTCTGGATGAGGAAACTTGTTCTACCAATGCAAATAGCAACTTCTTTGCAATTTATTATTTTAAATTTAAACTGCTTGTCCCAAGGATTTAATAAGTGGGTCACAGTCTTCTTCATCCTTATATAACATATAAAAAAATTGTGTGTAAGTGTGTGTGTGTGAATTTATTATATATAAATGTTCCTTCAAGAATTCTAATTTCCTAATTCCTCAGTTTCCTCAAATCTCATCATCTACCCCTCCCACAATTCCTCAGCCACAACATTGATGATCATATCTCAATCTCATCATCCTCAAGTGCTCCATTTAAATGACTATTGTTTTAGTGTCATGTCTGACTCTTGGTGACCATTTGGAATTTTCTTGGCAAAGATACTGATTTTCTTCTCCAGTTTTTTTTAAAAGATGAGGAAACTGAGACAAACAGGATTAAGTGAATTGCCCAAGGTCATACACAGCTATTAAGTGTTAGTTTAGTGGATTTGAGACTGGATTTAAACTCAGGTTCTCCTGACTTTAGATTGATATTCCCTCCACTGTACCTTACCCATTTAGATGAATGAGAACTTTGAAATTCCTTTGTTTAATCACAAGCTCCTCTTAAACTTGTTCATCTTCACCATAAACTCCAACTGTTCTAGCTCCTAGTATCTTTCCAGGCTATCATACTACTTTGGCTTCATTTTTCTCCCTTCCAAATCTTGATTCTCTTGTTAACCAAGTCAATATTACAATTCTTGAATCTCATGCTCTTTTGTCTTATTTTCCACTCATGCACTGCCAGACCCCAATCCTAAAATATCCCCACCTTCCTTCTCTGCTCTTTTTTGCATGTTGAATAAAGCTGAAAGAATTCATGCTATCAGCCTTACTGGGAGCACTGCAAATCTACATTATCTAATCTCAACCAGGTAGTAAGGCTGTCCTTTTGGTTCTCTATATTACTGGCCCCCACTGGCTATTCCTTATTTTTTCCTCTCAATCCTCCCATATCCACTTCCTATTTAAGGACCCTTGCTTTATACTTTGCCAAGATAATTGAGGCCATTCATCACAAGCTCCTTCTTTTCTCATAAAACCACAGATGACAGCTTCTGTTTTTACTTTCTTTGCATATGTATTTGATACCATCTCTTCTAACAGACTGTCCCCTCCATTATCAAAACATATTCAATAAACATTTATTAAACACCTCCTATGTGTCAGGCACTATATTAAGTGCTAGAAATACTTCTCCATTTCTGGAATATATTTTATTCTTATCTCTGCCTCTAAGTTCCTCTTTCCTCTTTCAAGACTTAGTTCAAATACTGCCTTCTGCAGGAAATCTTTTCTAGTTCCCACAATCTTTCTCTTTGAAATTACTTTCTATTGATTGCGTATACAAAATAAGAGTCTGGATTCCTCCTCCTACCTTAACAGCAAGGGTAAGTTATCCTCTGAATTCTTTGCTGTTAGTTTACGACACAACATTGAAAAAAGTTTTAATTGGCTGCTGAGCTGGAACTAAACAAAAAGTTTGCACCATGACTCCCTCTCTCTTCCCTGGCATTTTTAGATAATGTTTTGGAGGGGCGTTGACAAAGCATTATGGTGACCATGGCTACCTTGTCTCCCTATCAGCCCACCAGTGACCATAATTGCATGGTACCTCTGTTTTGTTTTGTTAGTCTCATGCCTATTTGTTTTTCAGATTGTTGATGACATAAGTATTTAGAGATGCAAGAGACACCATCACCACATTAATAAGTGATTTCTCACAGTCTATATAGCATTTAACAGTTTAAAAAGCACTTTTCTTAAAATCACTATGTGAGTCGTATTAGTTTTGTCTTTTATTTACTGAGAAGACATTTATTTAGAATACTGAAATGAGGTAGCTGAGAGCTCACAGTCCACAGTGATGGAGCTAGGACGTTAATTTTTGGATTCCAAGACCAAGGTTTCTTTGCACTGAATTGAGTTCCTTGCTGCTTTCTCACCCATTCCAGGTGTTCACCAGATTTAATAATTTTAGAAAAACATCATTTGGAAATTTTACTATTTACTTATGGGAAAATGTTTAGAAGAATTGCATATGTTAAACTTATAATGGATTATTTGCTGTCATGGTGGGGGGATCAGTAAAAGGGAGGGAGGGAGAAAACATTTGGAACACAAAGGAGAACTATCTTTGTATGTATTTGGAAAAATAAAAAGCTGTTATTTTAAAAAAATAAAATATTTGCTTATGATGTTTCTTATGATCTCTGAGTAAATCTGAAAAAAAATCTTTCCCTCAAAAATAAGGAATAAGCAAAATGCTGTCCAGTACAGCCCAAGGACTCACTCTTCTTTTTCTTGGGAGACATTTTAATACTTTAGCCTGGACATAGGAATCTTCCCTTTTCCTTCCTTTGAAGTTCCCTGTCCCCAGGCCTTATCTGGTCTCCACTTCATTCCAAATAAAAGGCATTAGCTTGAATGAATTGCTTAGAATAATCATTACCGATAGTGGCTTCACAGAACTTTTCTTCAGCCACCTCATTAGCAATGTTAGCCCCCATCAACACACTCATTTCAATGTCAAGAATCTCCTGGATGATGTCAGAGGTCAGCCTCAAATTCCCAGGACTTTCATGAATTCCCTGGTCAAAAAGAACAAGAAGATAGAGAAAGGAGGAAGAAAGTAAGTTGTATTATCTTTAGTCAGAAGGAATGATACAGAGCTGTAGGTAGGCTCAAAAAACCCCTTAGACAACATTGTAGCGTTCTTTTTAACACATTTCCTTTCATCTACTCAACTTGTCCTTGGGTGAGAAAGTCCTATAATGGACTATAGACCACAAATGGACTTTCTCTTTCTCAGAGTCCTTGACTAGTTCCTCTCAATAGTTATACACTTAGATATGATATTAGATTATGAGCATGTCCTTCAAAACCCTCTGCTTTTGTCTCTCTACCAAAGTGGTTTCCAAAAGTTTGGATTTTTAAGCTACTTCATCAGAATAAATGACTTATGAACATGACTATCTCCTCTTCCCAAATGCTTTTCCATGACAATAAAAACACTCCCCTTCACCCAAAGCCTTTATGATCTAGTATCAATGGAAATAATAGCACAGTTGGTTGCTTTTTTTTCCAATGAGGGATATTTAATAAGTTATTTACATGCGACCAAAAGAAAAGCAATGTCATTGTATTTATACAAACATTAAATTTAATTAAAATTAGTCTCTTTTCTAGACAAGTGTAATGGAGATGGTTAAGGGTCTAGAAATTATAGCATTATAAGGACTGGAGAGGGGATACCTTAATGACATAAAAGCTTCTTCTAGAGTGGTTAAAAAGTTATTTTCTTTGTGGCTTCCTATGGCAAATTGAGAATCAGTGAGTAGAAATGTTAAAGCAGCATTAAGGCAGTCAACAATCATTGATTAAATACCTACCATATGCCAGGCACTATGTTAAAGTGCATTTTTAGCTCAATATGAAGAATAAATTATCTCAAAATTAAAGCTGTCCAAAAATGGAATGTACACTCTGTAAGTGTGCAAGAGAGAGATATCTCTCAGAACTGTGGACCAAGTGCCTACAAGTTAGCTTCCAAATGAACAGTTTTCTCAAAAGATTTCAATTTCCAGTTCCTTGCCACTACAGAAAGAACTGCTACAAACATTTTAGCACATGTGGAATCCTTTTCTATCTTTTATGATTTCTTTGGGATACAGAGACAGTAGTAAGATTGCTGGATCAAAGGATATGCACACAAGTTTTGATAGTCCTTTGGACATAGTTCTCGATTTAGGGCTCGGTTCTCAAATTATTCTCCAGAATGGTTAGATCATTTCCTAAATGCACTAATAATGCATTTGTGTCCCAGTTTTCTCACATCCCCACCAACATTTATTATTATTTTTTCCTGTTATCTTAGCCAATCTGAGAAGTATGAAGTGATACCTCTCAAGTTGAATTAATTTCCATTTCTTTCATCAATAATGATTTAGAGCACTTTTTCATATGTCTAAGAAGTGGATTAAATTTCTTCGACTGGAAATTATCTGATCATATCCCTTGACCATTTATCAATTGGGGAATGAGTTGAATTTCTTACAAATTTGAATCAGTTCTCTATATATTTTAGAAATGAGGGCTTTATTAGGAATATTGACTGTAAAAATTTGCCCCAAGTTGCAGAATACAAAATAAAACCACATAAATCATCAGCATTTTTATACATCACTAACAAAATCCAACAGCTAGGGATACATAAGAGAAATTCATTTAAAATAACTGTTGATAGTATAAAATATTTGGGAATCTATCTGCCAAAAGAAAGTCAGGAACTATATGAGCAAAACTATAAAACACTTCCTCCTACACAAAGTCAGATCTAAACAATTGGAAAAATATCAAGTGCTCTTAGATAGGTCGAGCGAATATAATAAAGATGACAATACTACCTAAACTAATCTATTTGTTTAGTGCTCTACCAAATCCCAAGAAACTATTTTACTGACGTAGAAAAAATAACAAAATTATTTGCAGTACTAGATCTCTAACTATGCTATAAAGTGACCATCAAAAAAAAATCTGATATGAAAGATAAAAAAACAGAGTGGTAGAGATCAGTGGAACAGATTAGGTACATAATACACAGTAGGAGATTACCATAGTAATCTAGTATTTGATAAACCCAAAGTTCCAAACTATTGGAGCAACAATTCACTATTCAACAAAAACTTCTAGGAAAACTGGAAAGCAAGACTGTGGAAACTAGGTATAGAATAACATTCATACCATATACCAAAATAAGGCCAAAATGGACATATTCTTCAGACATAAAAGGTAATGTCATTAAGCATGGAAGAGCATGAGGTGGGAGGGGAAAAGTTATGTATTAGAGATTTATGTATACAAGAAAAAATTATGATCAATAAGAGGTAGAGACCATGGACTGTAAAATAAAATGAATAATTTTGATTACATTAAATTCAAACATTCTTGCACAAACAAAAAAATTGCAACCAATATTAGAAGAAAAAAGCAGGAAATTTTATCGCAAGTTTTTCTGATTAAAGCTTCATTTCTCAAGTATATAGGGAAGTGAGCCAAATTTATAAAAATAAGAGCCATTCCCCAATTAATAAATAATCAAAGGATATGAATAGAGAGGTTTTGGAAGAAGAAATCAAAGCTATTAAGAGTCACATTAAAAAATTCTTTATATTATATCTTTATCTAATAAATTAAAACAACTCTGAAATGTCATCTCAGACATATCAGACTGGCTAACATGATAAAAAAAGAAAAATAATGGATATTGGAGGGGATGTGGGAAAATGGGGGGGCACTATAATGCATTGTAGGGGAGTTGTCAACTAATCCAACAATTCTGGAAAACAATTTGAACCTATGCCCAGAAGACTATAAAACTGCATATCCTTTGACCCAACAAAGGTCTGTATTCCAGAGAAATAAGGAAAAGGGCCTACATGTAAAAACAAAAAATTATAATAGTTCTCTTTGTGGTGGCAAAGAATGGAAATTAAGGGGATACCCAAATATTGTTACTGCTCACTATACTTTTCATTACTTCATGGGCTGTTCCAGTTTTTCTAAAGCCATTCACTTTGTCATTTGACATTAATTCTTCTGGTAGTATTTTTACTTGGGGCCACTGCTTTTGTAAATGTGAATATTCAGCTTGAAGAGGATAAGTTTGTGATCAGTCCAGCACTATGCCCCAAGCATTTCCAGAGTCTCTTCTTGCAATCAGGGTGTCTGTTAAATCCTAATGTTTGCTATGAGGGTGCATGCTTGAAGCTTTATTAAGTTTAGATAAATAGAATACAGTGCTAGTGATGAGAAGGCCACAAGTTTCACAAGTCTTCAGTACTAAATAATTACTGTGGTTGCTATTTCCAACTCCACTCCTCCCAAGGGCCCCTGCTATGTCTCTTAGTCTGAGCCTACTTTAGCATTGAAGTCACCCATACAGGGGTCCTCAAACTACAGCCCGCGGCCAGATGCGGCAGCTGAGGATGATTATCCCCCTCCCCAGGGCTATGAAGTTTCTTTATTTAAGGGCCCACAAAACGAAGTTTTTGTTTTTACTATAGTCCGGCCCTCCAACAGTCTGAGGGATAGTAAACTGGCCCTCTATTTAAAAAGTTTGAGGACCCCTGACCCAGAATTATAAGCTTGTCCTCTTTTGGCACATTGATAATAAGGGTTTTTCAGGCCTTCATAAAGTTTTTTTTGACTTCATCAGGCTTTGTCATGATGGGAGCATAGATGCTGATGATGATGGCGTGTGTTTTCCAACAAGTCACAATATGAGCCTGTCCTTCATGCCTTTGGAAGGCATATGAGCTCATTTACTAGATTAGTTTTGATTTCAAGATCTACATGTGATGCAGCCTCTCCAGAAAAACTGCAGACGGCACAACTCCATTGGGCTGGCCACGTTGTTTGAATCCTAAATGGATGCTTGCCAAAAGTACCGTTTTATGAAGAATTCACAAAGGGCTAGCCTTCACAAAGTGGGCAGAAAAAGTGGGCACAAGATCTCTCTAAAGAACCCTAGAATCGATTGTATGACATTGGCACAGGACCGCCCAACATGGCGTGCCCTCATCAGAGAAGGTGCTGTGTGGGCGCTAGGAGCAAAGCAGAATTGAATTACATGTAATTCATGGGAATTTTTTTTCTGAATTTTATTTTCATTACTTCTGTGTCTCTGTGACCTGCATAAGCACAGTGTGTGTAAGCCAATATTTACTTAAGCCTTAGACATATTTACTTAACCTGAAATGATGACATTTATCAACGTCTGACATTTTTTAATGACTAAATTTTTTATTTATGTCTAAATCATGATTTAGACATGTTAGACATGTAAAAAACTCATGAGAGTTAGAGAGTCCATCCCAAAATGTCTATAGGGATTATTTGTATCCAATATATTGGATTGTATTGGGTCTGATTAGCCACAGTTGGGCACATTAACTTGACTGACATAATGATGTCATTTTTGTCTTCTTTGAGAACGGAGGACAAAACTAACCAAGCATAAATTGTTGCCCTAAAAATCTCCCTCCTCTCCCTTTCTTGTTTTCCTGATATCATGCAAATTGAGAATGTGTTTTAAATTGTTAATTGAATTAACTTAAGAATATGAGATGGATCAAACTCTGTCACTATCAGACCAAACTCCTTAAAGCAAAGCTTCTTAAATTGTGGGTAGTGATCCCATATGGAGTCATGTAACTGAATGTGGGGGTTGTGAAAAATTTGGGAAGAGTAAAAGATATCAAAAATTCAGCCAAGATTTAATTCTTTATGTCAAAATGAATAAGCACATGCATTTCATTAGTATGCAGATTTGATTTCATCTTAAATAAATGGTAAAATTATTTGTATGCACAATGGATAGAGCACTGCCCCTCAAATTAGAAGGATCTGAGTTCAAATCAGACCCCAGACACAAGCAAGGAGTTAATCCCAATTGCTTCAGAGAAAGAGATAGAGTGAGATTGATTCTAATAGCAATGACTTGGAATAATTAGTCCAGCACTCTTTGATCTAATTTAATGATAACAAGTATGAATCCAAACTAGCGCATATTATAAATCACTTTATTTTGAGGAAATATATTCAACCTCAATGTACTCAGCTGTGTAGGATATAGGATGAATGATTTTCTATGTAATTTTGAAATATATCTGACTAAATTATTATTTCATGTTGTGAATTTTAGTAAACCACTGTATGCTGTTAGGAACATAGCTTCTCTTCTAACCTGAATGTTGTCATATTTTGATCTGAACTATTTAAAAAATATTATTTGAAAATATTTGAAATTAACATTTGAAAAGAATTGTACACAACTGGAAAAACTTCTAAACTCCTCCTCCAAGTTTGGCATCTGTCTTGATGTGAAATTAAAAACCAAGCCCCAGATCCAGGGAGTGAAGTCAGTCAACCTCACAGTGGATTTTCTTTTCTTTTCTTTCTTTCTTTTTTTTTTTTTTTTTTACAAATTGTATTTATTTATTAGAGTGTATTGTAGGCAATTCTATTTAAACTGTGTATTTGCTAAGATTTCCATTAAAAGGATTGCTAGAAATTTATCTGGCAAAATAAGAAATATTATACTATAACATTCTGGAAATCTATTCTGAAATGTAGAGTTTAAGCATTAAAATGTTATTCAAAAATGGCAATTTTGAAATGACCAAAGTAAGAATATCAGTTGCAATTCCTTATGAATTTTATTTCTGTAAACTTTCACTTGCAAAATACTTTAACTTCATTCTAATATAATGAAATAATACTGTTTTAAGTTCATACATGTTTATATAAATCAAAATGAATTTTGGAAAGTGACAAGGAGGAAAAAAAGGAAAATCTTAGATAATCGAAATGCAAAGATAATTGCGAAACTTAATTTTTAGCTCTTAATAGCAAACTCCATCCTACCTCACCTTTGCCTTACAAACTTCTCAGAACTGCTACAAAAAAAAGTACACAATGAATGTCAACTATGATTTGCCAAGTCACCTTATTATTTTTTTGTTAAGTAATTTTCAATCATGTTTGACTCTGTGTGCCCCTTTTGGGGGGGGGGTCTTGGCACAGAAACTGGAGGAGTTTGCCCTTTCCTTCTCCAGCTTGTTTTACAGATGAGGAAACTGAGGCAGACAGAATTAAGTAACTTGCCCAGGGTTCACATAACTAAGAAATGTCTGAGATTGGATTTGCACTCAGGAAGATGAGTACTGCTTGCTCCAGGTTCTGCAGTCTAGTCACTATATCACCTAGGTCACCATTACGTGGAAATAGTATTAGAAGAAAGAGGTATGTACCAAGGTACATAAAGGTAAAATGATGAACAACTGATTACAGAAAGGCCTGGAAAGATCATGAACTGATGCTGAGAGAAACAAGCAGAACCATATATAAATATAAAATCAACACATGCTATGTTCACTTCTTTTTTCTCTCTCCCATGGTTTTTCCTTTCGCTCTGATCTTTTCTCTCCCAAAGTAATTCATAAAACAAAGTATATTATACATGGCAACAATAAGATTATATGATTATCAATTCTGAAGGACATGGCTCTTTTCAAGAATGAAATAATTCAGGCCAGTTCCAATGGTCTTGTGATGGAGAGAGCCATCTATACCCAGAGAGAAAACTGTGGGAACTCAAATCATTATTGATCAGAGAAATGCAAATTAAGACAACTTTGAGATACCACTACACACCTGTCAGATTGGCTAAGATGACAGGAAAAAATAATGATGAATGTTGGAGGGGATGCAGGAAAACTGGGACACTGATGCATTGTTGGTGGAGTTATGAATGAATCCAACCATTCTGGAGAGCAATCTGGAATTATGGCCAAAAAGTTATCAAACTGTGCATACCCTTTGATCCAGCAGTGTTTCTATTGGGCTTATACCCCAAAAAGATACTAAAGAAGGGAAAGGGACCTGTATGTGCCAAAATGTTTGTGGCAGCCCTGTTTGTAGTGGCTAGAAACTGGAAAATGAATGGATGCCCATCAAATGGAGAATGATTGGGTAAATTGTGGTATATGAATGTTATGGAATATTATTGTTCTGTAAGAAATGACCAGCAGGATGAATACAGAGAGGACTGGCGAGACTTACATGAACTGATGCTGAGTGAAATGAGCAGAACCAGGAGATTATTATATACTTCAACAACGATATTACATAAGGATGTATTTTGATGGAAGTGGATTTCTTTGACAGAGACCTAACTGAGTTTCAGTTGATAAATGATGGACAGAAGCAGCTACACCCAAAGAAAGAACACTGGGAAATGATTGTAACTATTTGAATTTTTGTTTTTCTTCCCGGGTTATTTTTACCTTCTGAATCCAATTCTCCCTGTGCAACAAGAGAATTGTTCAGTTCTACAAACATATATTGTATCTAGGATATACTGCAACATATCTAACATATATAGGACTGCTTGCCATCTGGGGGGGGGGTGGAGGGAGGGAGGGGAAAAATTGGAACAGAAATGAGTGCAAGGGATAATGTTGTAAAAAAATTACCCTGGCATGGGTTCTGTCAATAAAAAGTTATTATTAAATAAAATAAAATAAAATATTAAAAAAAAGAAAAGAAAAGAAAACTGTGGGAACTGAGTGGATCACAGAATAATATTTTCCCTTTTTTTATTGTTGCTTGCTTGAATTTTGTTTTCTCTCTCTTTTTTTCCTTTTTTGATCTGATTTTTCTTGTGCATCATGATACTTGTGGAAATATGTATAGAAGAACTACATGTATTTAACACAGATTGAATTACTAGGGGAGGGAGTGGGGATAAGGAAGGGAAAAAATTTGGAACAGAAGATTTTGCAAGGGTGAATGTTGAAAATTATTCATTATAAAATGCTTGCATTTTTGTTTTTCTTCCCGGGTTATTTATACCTTCTGAATTCAATTCTCTCTGTGCAACAAGAAAACTGTTCGGTTCTGTACACATATATTGTATCTAGGATATACTGTAACCTATTTAACATGTAAAGGACTGCTTGCATCTTGGGGAGGGGGTGGAGAGAGGGAGGGGAAAAATCGGAACAGAAGTGAGTGCAAGGGATAATGCTGTAAAAAATTACCTTGGCATGGGTTCTTGTCAATAAAAAGTTATTTTAAAAAAATTTAAAAAATAATAAAATAAAATAAAATTAAATTAATTTCATCATCTAAAAAAAAGAAGAAAAAGAAAATTATTCATATATATGTTTTGAAAATAAAAAGCTTTAATTAAAAAAGAACAATGTGTATTCAAAATAAACTAAAAAAAAAAAAAAAAAAAGAGGGCCCTAGTTGAAAAAGTGGCTTCTCTTCTTCCCCATAATAACAATAGTAAGCATTTTTAAAAATGCTTTTAAAAATTTGAAAAACACTTTATATATATAATTACCTCATTCAATTGTCTTATGGCAATTCTAAAGGATAGCTATATCAAGTGTTATCATCCCCATTTTTTAATTGAAGTTTTTTTATTTTCAAAACATATGCAAGGATAATTTTTCAACATTGACCTTTGAAAAATCTTGTGTCACCATTTTCCCTCCCTTCTTCCCACCTCCTCCCCTAGATGGCATGGATCTAATATATGTTAAACATGGTAAAAAATATATGTTAAATCCAATATATGCATACATATTTCTACAATTATCTAGCTGCACAAGAAAATTCAGATCAAAAAGTGAAAAAATGAGAAAGAAAATAAAATGTAAGCAAAAAACAACAAAAAGAGTGAAAATACCATGTTGTGATCCACACTGAGCTCCCACAGTTCTCTTCCTGGGTGTAGATGGCTGTCTTCATCACAAGATCATTGGAACTGGTTTGAATCATCTCATTGTTGGAAAGAGCCACGTCCATCAGAATTGATCATCGCATAATCACGCTGCTACCATGTACAATAATCTCCTGGTTCTGCTCATTTCATTTAGCATCAGAGTTCATATAAGTCTTTCTAGGCTTCTCTGAAATCATCCTGCTGATTGTTTCTTATAGAACAATAATATTCCATCACATTCATATACCACATAATGTATTTAGCCATTCTCCAACTGACGGTCATCTACTCAGTTTCCAGTTTCTTGCCATTACAAAAAGGGCTGCCACAGACATTTTTGCACATATCGTCCCCATTTTATAGATGAGTGGGAAATGGCTTAGAGAAATTGATGATAATGAAGAACATTTCATATTCTTGATTCAAATGGCCCATTCATTATAAATCACATCAAAGGAAAATTCTACTGCACCAGAATCATCCCTGGATCATTTTTGTACCTTGGATTCTCAGAGATTCAGTGGAGACCAATATTATCAGAGCCTGAGAATAAGATTAGTCCTTGATAAGGAATAGAACGCTGACAGATTGGGGAAGCTCAGGGTAGCTCCCCTAATTGTGTAGCTGTATAAGCCCATGGCAATGGCCCAATGCTTCAAATACCTGCCAAAGACCTGAAGAGCTCATAGAACTTGAACATTCCTACAGCTTCTTTAGTTGGTCTCCAGCATCATCACTTTATAGAGAAAATAATCTTATCTTCATTTCTCTTTGGACTCCCAACCTCACAGAAAACCTTAAGAGTTTATCAACACAAAGCCTCTGATTGAGGAGAGCAGGTCCTCTGCAGTCTGGAGCTCAAAGAGAAACCTGGGATTTTGAAGGGCTGACCTTGGTTACCATCCCTACCAAATACAACCTTATCGAATTAGTTTTGGGTGATGACTTAAGACTACCTTGACAAGGGAGATTCCAAATGCCCCAGGCTTCAAATGACCTTCCATGTCAGTGCAGGTTTTCTGGATATATTCATGAGGTGTGATGAATACGAGGATATCAGCTTCACATACTGCAGTCACCAAATCTGGAATGGCCACCTACAATAAGAAGGAATCATTTATTCACTGGAGAATATCATTATAAATTGTGCTGGCACATAGTAGGCACTTAATAAATATTAATTATCAGTGATGTCTTCCTCTAAGGTTTAGATACAGGCCAAGAAGCAGGAGACCCACATTCTTTTTTTGACTCTGACCTATGTGGAAGCAAATTTATTGTTCTTGTTGTTCAGTCATGTCCCATTTGGGGGTTTTCTCAGCAAAGATACTGGAGTAGTTTGCCATTTCATTCTCTAACTCATTTTACAAATTAATGGAGCCAAGTGGCTTGCCCAAGGGTCACACAAGCTAGTAAGTGTCTGAAGCCAGATCTTAAAGCAGGAAGATGAGTCTTCTGATTCCACACCTGGCCTTCTATGCACTGAGTCACCTACCTGCCATTTAAAGCTTCTTCATTAAGACTACTTTTTATTTTAGGAAATATTTAAGAAATAGTATGTTAACTGACTTATAGTCTGAAGTCCTTAGTCTCAATTAAATCAAGTTTTCCCATCAGTTTTCAGTATTTGAAGTGTCATAATAAGAATTAATCCTTTTTCATTCATTCCATGAAACTGGTCAAATTCAAATTTACTTAAAATGTAAAGCTCCTATCTACATCATCGTAAATTACTAATCCCTGGATAATGATAGTTGAAAATATGCTCAAAACAAAATAAAAAAATAACTGATTGGATAGAAGGAAGATTAATCAATGGAACATCTTAATTTATACTTAACCAGACCAAGAGTAGTGATTGTCTCAAATTGAGAAGCAGTGAAACTATTTCTGGATTTGGACCCAGAAAGGTAATGTGAATGTGGAAGTTTTTGAACCAGTTCATGAGAAGGTTGGGAGAAACCCTGAGCCGTGGAAAATAACAGAGGATGCTTTTCAAGTGAAATACCTCTTAAGATTGGACATGTGTTATACCACAGTCTCCTTGAACTGTTCTACCTCAGTTTCCTACATTAGTTTCCCTAAATTGTTCTGCCTCTGTTTCCTTATCTGTTCTGCCTCAAGTTGTAAAACCCCCCTCTGGTTCATTAAGACTGAGGGCCATTTGCTCTAAGGTTATAAATTAACTAATGTGAGACTCAAGATAAGGGGAAGTTCAGACTTCCTGGCTCCTAACTCCTTCTGTCATCAAGAATTTATGGCACTAAGATGAATGCAGAGAGGATGGAGAGACTTACATGAACTGATGCTAAATGAAATGAGCAGAGCCAGGAGATCATTATATACCTCAACAACGATACTGTTTGAGGATGTATTCTGATGGAAGTGGATCTCTTTGATAAAGAGAGCTAATTCAATTTCAATTGATCAAGAATGGACAGAAGCAGCTACACCCAAAGAAAGAATACTGGGAAATGAATATAAACTGCTTGCATTTTTGTTTTTCTTCCCAGGTTATTTATACCTTCTGAATCCAATTCTCCCCCTGTGCAACAAGAGAATTGTTTGGTTCTGCACACATATATTGTATCTAGGATATACTGTAACCTATTTAACATGTAAAGGACTGCTTGCCATCTGGGGGAGGGGTGAGGGAGAGAGGGGAAAAATTGGAACAGAAGTGAGTGTAATGGATAATGCTGTAAAAAATTACCCTGGCATGGGTTCTATCAATAAAAAGTTATTTAAAAAAAAAGAATTTATAGCACTATCCCCTCTAAACATTCCAAAAGATAAGACTATCCCAGATACCTCACTAACACCTTTACTTCTATTTATTCAGGCATCCTGACTCTGGCTTCCTAGTAACAATTTACAGCTCTCCCCGCATCCTGCTAGAACCAAATGGTCCTGAAACTTCTCTCTTTTCTTCCTCCTTTGTTTCAAGAGTCCTATTAAAAAACCTGGAATTCTCACATTGCCAACTGGATACTTTGAGATGAGAGTCCTGAAGTAGAACAGTTCAAGGAGAGTGTAGCATAATACATGTAGGCAGAACAGTGGCTATCGAGTGGAGTTAGGAGGTAGGAAGACTCATCTTCCTGAGTTCAAATCTGACTTTATAGTAGCTGTGCGACTCTGGACAATTCTCTTGATGCTCTTTATCTCGTTTCCTCATCTATAAATTGAGCTGGAGAGCAAAATGGCAAATCACTCCAGTATCTCTGCCAAGAAAACCCTAAATAGGATCATGAAGAATCAGACAAGACTGAAATGACTGAATAACTAAGACTGGAATTGGTTGGAGTCTTTATCAGATTCTCTGCTAGAATTAAAATTATTGGAGAAGCCAATGGAAATCTGATAATTATACTCTCTTCCTATTTTTCCTTTTTGTTTTCTTGCTGCAGACAAGATGGCACCATTTCATTGTTTAAAGACTGATTTTAAAAATTTATATTTTCTTTTCTTTTATTTATATTTTAACAATGATTTTCTAGATGAAGATGAAATAGTTTTTTACTGTATCCTAAATTGCTATTGAGTGTGGATAAGGGGGGAAAGTCAGTGGATAATTGGCTATGCCAAATTTAACCTTCTAGGAAACTTCATTTCTTTCCTTTTTGAGGAGGGAACCACATTTCTTTTTTTGTTTGTTTGTTTGGGAAGGCTCATTTCAATTTTAAATTGAATTGAAAATCAGTCTCAGGAGTTGGACCCCATTTCCGGGCCAAAGATCAAAGCAACCCCCAATATATCTAAGGCTAGTTGCCCAGATATCTTTGCAGAGTCCTGAAAGTCTATGCCTAGGGTTACACAGCTAGGAAGTATTAAGTCTCTGAGGTCAGATTGGAACTCAGGTTCCCTGACTTCAATGGCGGTATTCTATACACTGTGCCATCTAGCTGCCCCTATTAAATAGAATTTTAAAATGTTACTAAAGGAAAAAAAAAGAATTCCTGAGGGGAAATAAGGCCCAATTACAGATCCCTAAAATCTCCTTCCTAATTATCAGTGAACGATTATTGATTGCACCTTTGGTTCAGCAATTCAATTTTAAATCTCATCGAAATAGACTATCTTCTAGTCTGTTCAATAAATTAAATTAATTATAAAATAAATAGATTAATAAATTAAATGTATTATAAAATGCAATAAATAATTAAATTAATACTTATCAATCCAAGATAATCATTATACACTTTGGATAGAAAATGTCAGTTGCATCCAGGAAAAGAACTATGGAGATTGAATGGAAATCAATCAACACATGCTATATTCCCTCCTTTTTCAGTTTTTTTTCCCCCTCTCCTATGGTTTTTCCATTTTGTTTTGATTTTTTTCTCCCAACATGATTCATAAAGCAATGAGTATTGAAACTAAATGAATAAATAAAAATAAGCATTTATTAAGTGCCTACTATGTGCTGGGTATTGTGCTAAGTATTCTAAAATAGAGGAAAACTTTATAAAATAATTTGCTAAAATCTGGATAAACTAAATCTATAGCATTTCCCTGACATTTCATTTTAGCCAAAAAATTCATAGGTACATACCATCTGCTGGAGTAAGTGTCCTATAAACTGTAACTCTAAATGCAAAATTTTAGAAGGGATGATCCTATCCCATTATCGATGATCTCATACTTCAGTTAAAAAAAAACTGAAACTGCCTCAAGCTTGAAATTTCCTCAGCATCTCATCCCAAGGATCTTTTCCACAAAGGTCAATCCTGCTAGTTATTTAAGCCTTTAATCCCAAATTCTTAATTTTCAACCTCTCTTGATCCATTGGCCCTTTCCTGGCTATGTCTAAACATGTCCCCAAATTTCCTTATTTAAAAGTCTTCAACTGAAACTAAAATGTCCATGTTGTTAACTTAAGATTCCTCTACTACACACCAACCTGCTCTTCCCCAAGAAAATCACTGATAAGAAGAAAGTTTCTAAATCTCCCAAAATATTTCTAGCACTACTTTTTTGTAATAACAAAGAATTGTTATTCATTTTTCATTCTTGAAGACCAATAACATCAAGAGGATAATGTCTTGACTTGCAAATGAATTGTATTTAAGTGAAGCAGAGGTGTGCAAAATCATTAGCCTCACTCTATCCTTTAGAGACATCAGAATCCAGTGGCAAGATATAGGTCAGGCAACTAAAGATGGTCCCAGATGAAGTGATAGACCTTGGTCTTTGTGAGCTAAGGTCTTTTCCAGATCTCAGTCTGTTGGAGGCAACATCCAATCAGAGAGTTAAGGTTAAATAAAAATTGAGGCAAAAGATGACCTAATTTGCCTATTCAAAGGAATCAATTTGGGAGAGACATTAATGAATGAATTAGAAACAAAGTAGATGAAAATTCCCAACATGATTGATAAACAAACGTGTATTCAAAAAGTTAATATACATATATAACTAGAAAAAAATTAAAAATATTATTTTTTAAAATGTAGATGCTAATTGGCTAAGGAATGACTTAATAAATTGCAGTCCAAGAATATAATGAATACAGAGAAGCATGGAAAGAGATTATATTAAATCAATTATGGTGAAATAGTTACCATTGTTTCACACATTTTCAATTAAAAACCTGCTCTGAATGAGGAGTAGCATCTACATCAGTACTTGGATCTAAGATAAGGTAGTAAAGTGGCTCATGGAATAGAGATCTAGGCCTGGAGTCAGGATGAGCTAATACAAATCCTTCTTGGATGACCTAGGGCAAGTCAGTTAGAAATCTCTCTGCTTTAGTTTCTTCAACTGTAAAGTTTAATAGTTTTTGCCTTCAAGAGTTGCTGTAGGGACTGAATAATTGTAAAGTACTTAGCAATGCCTAACAAACAGTAGATGCCTCATAAACATTTGTTCCCTTCCTTCCTAATGGGAAGTCAACATCCAAGATCCTTAAATAAGGCTTCAATCCCAGCTCTGCTTGAATGAGGTAGAGTGTGGAGTACCCAGTTCTGGTTTTTCTCAGGGCCTGTGGGGATTTGTGGATCCCATGTTGTGCCACAGTTCCCTTTTGATGTCCTGACCTAGATTCCTCATTGTCCTATTTAGTTACTCTGCCTCAGGTTATAACCTTTCCCTCTTAAATGGTTGATGAGATAAAGCTTTTATATCTTTAGGTTATAGTCATTCCTTCTTAATGTTTGACAGGATAAAGGTCTAACCAATTTTAGACATCATTAGGATATCAGTAACCTCTCCAATATCTCCCTCCATTATGTCATCCTCATCCTAGGTTCCTCCCTCAATTAGGCCATCCCCATCCAGGTACCTTCCCCATTATGTCATTGTTCTTATTATCCTATAAAAATCTTGCTGTCCTGATACTCAGGGCTGGATTCTTTGAGACAATAATCTCATCCAGCCCTGGGACCAAACATGGATCCGTTTGGTCCCAGTAAATCTCTCCATTTAATAAACTATTAAATTGGTCTCTAATCTCTGTCTTGCTCAGTTCTTCCGGCATTACATTTTGGAGTTCCCCAGCGAGGTATCAGGAACTAAGAATGGGACTAGGGATTAGAGATATTTCAAGTCTCCACTTTGGGCCTGGAAACAGTTGGGGATCTGGTTTTTTTTTTTTCCTCCAGAGGCTCCAGGAAGAGAGCAGTTCACCAGCTGGGGCCACACCCAACAGTGGATACTTGCTAAAATTCGGCCAGGGGAAGAGTAAGACACAATCTTAGCACTTGCATTCTCAGAATAATAGAATACTGACAGAATGATGGGCATTGAATCCTGAGAAGGTTATTATTCAGGACATTGGATAATACCCTCTGGTTTTGTGTCTCCTAGATCTGTTTTTGTCTGTCTGTCTGTCTATATTTTGGTTTTGGTTTTGATTAGTGTCGAACTGGACACAGTTGTCATTACTGGGTGACACCATTTGGTTTTGATTAGTATCAAATTGGACACAGTTGACACTACTTGAGTGCCTCCTAAGATCTTTTGTCTTCAAAGGTAAAGATTTGAACTCGACCCTCACTGCTGTTACTTCAGCTATTGAAGCATCTAGTTAGCCTGGAGCGAAGTTTAGTTCGGCTTCCTTCCCCCTCTCCCTCCCCCCCCTCAGTCTCTTGGGAGGTGGAGTGGTGGGAAGGGCAGCCACATGGAATCCTTTCCTTCCTTCCCCCATCCCTCCCCAAACTGTTCCAGACTTTTTTATCAAGTTGTAGGTAAACTGATTCTTTGCTAAAAGCAGCAAACTTATTTGTATAAATATAAGGTAAATATCTGTTTAGGATTTGTTATTGGAGGTAAAATTTCTTGGGTTTGTAATTAATATGTCACTGCATTTTTTTCCCTCCTG